>NW_022734108.1:0-515 GCF_011630105.1 Anneissia japonica | reverse complement strand
AGTCCACACGACCTCAGGCCCACCATAGTTGAGGCTGAGATGCAAACATTTTGAGAATATGGACCCCTTGAAGTGCCCGGAAAAATGATATGATACGATATGAAACGTCATCAATCACAGAGCTTCAGGATTGGATAATTATGCTATATGCCGAGATTAACTATGAGTGGAAATACCACTCAAATGTCTACGGCCATACTACGTTGAAAACACCGGTTCTCGTCCGATCACCGAATTTAAGCAACGTCGGGCCCGGTTAGTACTTGCATGGGTGACCGCCTGGGAATACCGGGTGCTGTAGACTTTTTACATTTTCTCCCCCAAATCGATTGATGTTTACTTATTGTTCGTTAAAGATGTTTTTCTTTTTCTTTTTCTTTTTTTTTCTCTTAACAGTTTCATTATGTACGGTATTTTGGCACGTTATAATCGTCAACTTTTCACTAAAAGAAAAGGACCTGGGCCTTGCACTGAGCAGTAGGGCCACAACAAGTGTATGGTGTAGCCTTATAATA
>NW_022734107.1:0-981 GCF_011630105.1 Anneissia japonica | reverse complement strand
TGTATCTATTAATATATATTATGATCTGTAATACTAACATAATAAGAAAGAAACAATGTAGTAGTTATGAAAAAAAAAATTCTTTCTACAGTGGCTCCATCATGAATGCAAAGTCAAAGGCTGTCAGGAAGGTTATGTCACGATTGACGGGAATGAAAAACTCAGGAGACCTATGTGTGCAGCACCAAAATGTACGATAAAATTAGCCAAATGCATGCCAAGAGTAATACAATGCTGCCCGGAAACACCAGTATTAGGAAATCAAAATGCAATCGCAAACAAACTATGTCATCAACATTGTCATGTCATCCTTCGTGTATGAGCGACTCTAATTGCAATATGAAACAAAGCAATCAACAATCAACACATTCAGTAACTACTAACAATCAATTAAACGCATTGCAATTGGCTTCAAATGAACAACAACAACTTACTCACACAACAGACACTTCAAATTCAAGCCCAGCACCTAAAAGAAAGAAAAGAAATCCAACTCACAACACAGTAAACCAACCACACAGTTCAGGTAATCCAAAGGAAAATGTGATTATTATATCCCTGAAAGATATGACAGTTTCAAGGAAATACCAAAGCAGTACAGTGGACATCCCTGAAAATCTTGATGATGATGTTCATATTGCATGCAAAAAAAAGGACAAAGTAGATCGTTTCTATGACAGAACTGCAGGAATTATGGTCATGGTCAGACCTTGTGGAATAATCGTTGACTACACTGAACTGTACACATGTGAATCACCATCTCAAGCATTTGTCTTCCTGCTAATGTTCAAGATATTAGAGTAGATTTTCATATATTGGTTATGATAGAGCCTGTGAACTGCATCCCTTTCTTACCAACCTTTCAAAAAAGGGCAATGTTGGTGCACAAGATCTTCTTACTCACTTGAAATTTGTTGTTGATTTATTTCACATCAAATCCCACACACGAAAGGAATGCATGCCTTTAGATAATCCAAAATG
>NW_022734106.1:0-734 GCF_011630105.1 Anneissia japonica | reverse complement strand
TGCCGTCGTCCTCCGTGCGATATCTGACGTCACCGACTATCACGTCCTCTTCCCTGAATAGAAGGAGGACGACGTTGGTGTCCGCCCGTTTCACGGCGAGGAGATCGTTGCAGCGAATGGTCGGTCTCTCGTCGTCAGTTCCCTGCGAAGTTTGCAACCAGGATAAGTTCCTCTGTTCCGGTATCGGCGACAGGTTTTTGCAGAGGCAGTCGACGAACCTTTCTCCGAGGACGTCTCGGAAGCAATCGAGCAATGGCACCGAGTCCGAAGGTTTTGAGACGAGCGCGTCCAGCAGGATCGGGTCTTCGTTGACGTACGTGTACCAGAATGCACTCTCGAACGAATTCATGCCCCCTCTCAGTGCCACCAGGTGCTGTCTCTTATACACATCTAGATGTGTATAAGAGACACGACCTGGTCGCAGAGTCTTTTCCGTGCAAGTCGGAATAGTCTACCTGCCGGAAAGAGGGAATTCCGCGACGGCATAGCATCGCCGCCACCGTGATCGCCGCCGAGTACAGGTCCGACCTCCACGACAAGGTCTTCACGTGCCTGTTGGTCATGACGTGGCTGACGTCCCTGAAGGCGACGGATGCGAGCTTCATGACGCTCCTGATCTCCGACTGTTGTGGGTTCGTGTCCATCGTGTAAATTTCGGTGTCCGCCGGAACGTACATCGAAGCCGGCGTTCCCGGGCGCACGCGTCCCACCGCTCCGAATTTTTCGACGTCTCT
>NW_022734105.1:0-902 GCF_011630105.1 Anneissia japonica | reverse complement strand
TCAATACTTGGAGTATGTATTATACTTTCTTATCTGAGATTAATCAGTGGACCTTTCGGTTTTCAGCTTATAACTGTAGGCATATATTTCATGACAATGATTAAACTATATCGTCTGATGATAGCTACTGTACACGCAGAATATGGGCATGACCAACTAAGAAATGATGTTCGACAACCATACAAACAAGGCATTTATTTATTTTTTCTATTTTGTTAACATATGGAGACATAGGCTTCGTGCCAGGGCCTTAAATGTCATCAACCTTTCGGCTCAGGAAACTTGGAATAACTTTATGTTTTGTTTAACAGACGTTCACAGAATGATAAACGAACAATGTATTATAGAAAGTATATCGAGAGATTTGTAGCAATGCAAGTAAAGCCTTATTAAAGCCTAAGTAAAGCCTAAATTGTATGGTAGTAATTTTTAAAAAAATGAAAGGATTCAAGAGAATTGTCTTTATCTATTCTTATTCTCATTGAAATGATTATTGTTAATATTTTATTATTATCATTATTATTATTATTATTATTATTATTATTATTATTAATTATTATTATTATTATTATTATTATTATTATTATTATTACATACTTCTACTATTATTACTAATGCTGCTACTATTATTATTGTTGTTCTGTTTATAGGTAACAACAGCTGATGCAGTTGTTGCTTTTGTATTATTGTGTTATAATTATATTATTACTGTTATCATTACTGTTATTATTAAAGTGCTATGTTGTTTTCCAACTTCAAATGTAATATATACAGCTGTTAATATTGTGAATATAGTTTGTGTTATTAAAATTAAAATGAACCTTATAATAAATCAAATCGGTAGTAATTTTTCAAAATCTTATGCAAAATACGGTAGCTCACAGTGTCACAGCTAATATGCA
>NW_022734104.1:0-570 GCF_011630105.1 Anneissia japonica | reverse complement strand
GAAAGGCAGGTTGTCAGACGCAGGACACGATCCGAAATCGTTCGACCGGTTCTCCTCCAAATCCTTGTTTTACGCCGTGGAATCGGTGGCGATCGCCTCCACGCCGGTGGCCAGGAAGCACTGGCGGTTGCTAAACGACGGTCTGGTCAAACAAGGCAGATCGTTCGAGTTGGATCGACCGATGAATCAAATCGCGGTTCTCATGCTCGCCAGGATGGCCGCGGTCAACAGGTTCCACTTCTTCGCGAACCCGCCCAGATCGGTGATCGCGATTCCCGGCAACCTCGTGGCGACGGCGGACTCCGTTCTCGAGTACGAAGGCAAAGGAAACATGCGATTCGACGTCCTGACCAAGACGGTTCTGAAACGCGTCGGAATGAGAGAGGACGGCGCAGGCCTGCTGAGATTTTTTCGCGAGTTCGACTGGACGCAGAGATGCGCCCGTCTGGTGGCGGTCGGCGATGAAGTGCTCGAGAAGGAGATCAGCTCGGACGACCAGCCGCCAGAGCGCAGGACTGCGGTCGCTTCCGGTCAGGAAGATTCGAAGTTGATGGTCATGTTTCGTTTGCG
>NW_022734103.1:0-1303 GCF_011630105.1 Anneissia japonica | reverse complement strand
CTCCGAGTAGCAACATTCTGTTCCAGCGACCTCCAGTTCTATATATATATATATATATATATATATGTATATTATATTATTTTACTCACTATTTAAAGATAGACAAATATTATTTCACAGCAAATATACTGTACTGTATTACAAAGAATATCGTCATTGTCACACATACTGTGCCTATGTAAAAATAAGACGAAAATATTTTTTTATTATCGCATTTGAAATTTTACCTCAATTTGTTCTTATTTTTAAAGCAATTTCAGCAGTCCCAGTGTTCTTAAAACCCGGGGTTGTAAAATGTATCAGTTACACACAAATAGGCCTACATGCCAGTGGATCAGTAGCACTAGCTCAGCAGCACTGTTTGATTATGCTAATGACGACAATGATGGTATAATAATATAATACTGCAACAAATTAGTTGGTCGTTGCGAAATTTCAATGAGAAGAGTAGTAAAAATGAAAATAACAAATTTTATCACAAACCAACAGCAGACCGTTTTATATCTATTTTGTCAATTAGGGCTAAAGTTTACCACCAATCCAACTTTCCCGCGTACCGATTTTTTTTGTCCTAATCTTTCTCTCAAAATAGATTGGGTAACAAGCACCTCTAGGCCGTGGCCAATAAATTCAGTTTCCCAGAATTAAAACTTGGGAGTATGAAACATGAATGTTCAGGGAATGTTCGAAGCATCATTATCTTGTGAAACAAAATGAATTTTACAAACAAACATCAAATAGGCCTTTTTGTATTTTAATAATGTAGGCCTAACTTCCTTGCAATAATCCATGTTTTGCTAACATTTACAGTGCAGCTCATAATATAAAGAGGTGAGGCCTACATTCGCGCGAAAACCCTGGGTAACAAGGGCGGATTAGTGGAAAAGGCAACCAATCGTAAGTGACTACAAATTATGTCATTTTTATGTCGTCGTATCGCAAGAAAAATTTAACTCAACGTAACAGTCGCAAGCGCTCGTTTTGGACTCTGGATGGAGTTCAACGTCGTAAGTTCAACTTTCGTAAGGGGCTGAAAATTGCTTGTTTATCTGCGGCCCAACACGATCAACGCAAACGTCGTTGACGTCGGCATAATTTCAATTTTGAGTAAGAGTCGTAAGAAACGTATGAAACGTAAGAAATTCTGACCTTTACGTCAACAGGAAACCAGGCTTTAAGATAAAAGGCAAATGGGAAAACCCATAAAACAGCAAACAGCCACATAATGCAAAACAATTTAAAATTAAAATGGAACAGTAGAAGAAATCCAATCAGAATGACTGTTCTGTTTTAATTATATATG
>NW_022734102.1:0-581 GCF_011630105.1 Anneissia japonica | reverse complement strand
ACCTATTGGAGAGCACTGGTCCGTTAGAACCAAATGACTTGGGGGAACTGTAAATCTGGATCTCTGTTCACAGGCTTAAGCATTGGCAAACAAACCAATCATATGTAAATTTGTCTTCCTCTTTTAAGCATGGCCTAACAGAAACATGTGTGTTTTGCTTAGTCAGATGGAAAACATTTTTCTTCTGAACATGACCAAGAGAAGGGAAATTGTTGAGTTGATTGATTAAGACTACAGACCAGAACTTAGGTGAACAAATTTGCAAACAAGAGAGTTCATTCGTGCAGAAGTTCAAATATGCTTTTCTTGCAATGATCCTTTAAAGTTAGCCCATAAGTCAGAATAGCTTTTGTAATTTCTTGCAAGGAAACTTACAGTGCAAATTGACCAACACTAAATAGTTTGTACAGTGTATTTGATCATAGGTTCATCTTGACTTATCTTTTACTCTAGTCTGTATGAATAATATTTAAGCAACTCTTGAATGCTTTGGTCTGCCAATGGTGTTAACAACACAGTCAACTGTAAACCAAGTTTATTTTGGTTTCGAATTGCTGAGTATTCAAAACTTCGCCTTGGGA
>NW_022734101.1:0-1113 GCF_011630105.1 Anneissia japonica | reverse complement strand
CAATAGGATTCCTATAAGATTTTATTAATACATCTATAGGATTCCTATAAGATTTTAATAATAAAACTTAGGATTCCTATAAGTGTCTAATAATATACCTATAGGATTACTATAAGATTTTAATAATAAACCTATAGCATTCCTATACAATTTTAATAATAAACCTATAGGATTCCTATATGATTTTAATAATAAACCTATAGGATCCCTATAAGATTCTAATGATATACCAATAGGATTCCTATAAGATTCTAATAATATACCTATAGGATTCCTATAAGATTCTAACAATTTACCTAGAGGATTTTTATAAGATTTCAATAATATAACTATAGGATTCTTATAAGATTCTAATAATCAACCAATAGGATTCCTATTAAAGATTATATTAATACATCTATAGGATTCCTATAAGATTTTAATAATAAAACTTAGGATTCCTATAAGTGTCTAATAATATACCTATAGGATTACTATAAGATTTTAATAATAAACCTATAGCATTCCTATAAAATTTTAATAATAAACCTATAGGATTCCTATATGATTTTAATAATAAACCTATAGGATCCCTATAAGATTCTAATGATATACCAATAGGATTCCTATAAAGATTCTCATGATATACATACCAATAGAATTCCTATAAGATTCTAATAATATACCTATAGGATTTCTATAAGATTCTAATGATATACTAATAGGGTTCCTATAAGATTCTAATAACATACCTATAGGATTCCTATACGATTCTAATAATAAACCTATAGTATTCCTATAAGATTTAAATAATAAACGTATAGGATTCCTAAAAGATTCTAATAATAAACCTATAAGAATCCTATACGATTCTAATAATAAGCCTACAGGATTCCATAGGATTATCATAATATACCTATAACACTCGTATAAGATTCAATTAATAAATCCATTGGATATCTATACGATTCTAATAGGATTTTAATAATAAAAACTATAGGATTTTTTTGTTTAGGATTTTTGTAAGACTCTAATAATATTTCTATAAGATTCAAATAATAAGCCCATTGGATTTGTATAATATATGGCCGTTTGCTGTTTCATGGGATTTTCCCATTTGCCTTTCAAACTTTA
>NW_022734100.1:0-603 GCF_011630105.1 Anneissia japonica | reverse complement strand
TCTATGTATCTTTATTCAACATCACAGATCCCAGGTCTTGTCTGTTCTGGATCTGAGCACCAACTACCTTAAAGGCAGTAAGGTTATGTAATCCAGACAAGTGTCTGACCAAATCTGACCTTGCTTGTGGAAACAGTCACATTAATTATCGGACCATGCTTGTGCAGAATAGTCCAGCAAACTTTGGTTGGTTGCATTTTTTTTTTTTTGCTATATTTTTAAAAAATTTGATATGATGTAGAGTAGACATAGATAAATCAAAAAAGTTTGTACAACATTTTTTTTTCATACGTAAGGGGGGTTGCCAGCAGTTTCAAAACGGCCGCCAATTTTTCCTAAAATTGTCACTAATATTGTAAATTTATGTCATTATAAAATGCAGTATTCAATTGGAAATCCACTCATAACAATGACAACAACAGTTAACTAATTATTGTACACATTTTTAAGCTATTACAATTTAAAATGGCTGCCATTTTCCATTATTTTAGCTTTTTAGCATACCGGTACATATTAATATAATAATAACCGACCTGTACAAAAAAACGTGTAATGGAGCTAGTTATATGCAATTGCTATATGCTATTATGATTATTACCATAT
>NW_022734099.1:0-903 GCF_011630105.1 Anneissia japonica | reverse complement strand
GATGCATCCTCACATTCAACATCCATTACCTCTTTGACAAATAATTGCTTCATATGTACAAGTCTGAGTATTTCTTTCTGTTTTATAATTCTTCCCTCTACAACCTTATTACAGAAACTATTATAACCTCGTTCATATGGGTTTTTTCCAGCTAAATTTGGTGTAGCTGATGCTTGCACAGACCTAGTGTACCTACGAAAACATGATTTATGGTATCTAGCCTCAATTGCCACAAGATCCTTATCCCTGATATCTAATAAAAGGGAATCATCTTGCTTTGCAACAGCAGCCTCAATTAACTTCCCACCACTTAATGTTTCACATCTGACTAATTTTTCAGGAGCTTTTGCTCTATTAAATGTACCTTTAATATACTGCATCCTTTTACAAATGATGCATTGCGCCGGCAGAACATGACTTCGGCGAGGAAGTACTTCTACTTGTTGATTTCTGCTTTCTGATGTCGTAGAACGAAGAATTCGGTTTGGCTTTGGTTCAACAATCTGTGGACCTTCAATTTCCATACCACTTGATTCTGTGGATTCCTCTTTATGTAAAGGAAAAAAGTATGAGAGTTCTGGTACTGTGAAACATAATTATACAAACTAATTCAAAGAGCATTATCAAGGTTAATGTTGGTTTTAATTATTTCATTTTAATCAAAGTCTGTTCTAGCATGCAGTATAAGTAGTAGCATAAATCAAGAATAAACGTGGGTGATAATTGTAGAAAAACTAACCTAAATGTTTGATAAATATTACTATAATTCACTATATTTTTATGCTGTGTCAATAGGTTATGGTTTTCTGTGTGGATGAGGCATAACATTATGCATTGCCATTATAACTTTGTTATATTGTTACTATTACAACATTAAGATCAATAATAGCCTTAATTTATTAA
>NW_022734098.1:567-1054 GCF_011630105.1 Anneissia japonica | reverse complement strand
CCCCTACTTTGCCTATTTTCATCAGTTGATCCGAGATGAAGATTCACATATTCATAAGAATATAATATAGATTTTTTACCAACTGTTAAACATGATACCAGATACATCTTGTATTTTATTACTTTAATTTCAACTATCAAAGATTTATGGCAAATCATCCGAAATTAATTTAAAATCTATGGATGATATTACGAACCCTAACCGTTTCATCTTCTTCTTCCTCCATCTTATCTCTATAAAAATATAATAAACAAGTATTGCTTGTGAACAGATGATTTTTTTGACTAAATACACATTACACTTATTACTGCATTTAGTACTAAACAACCTAGACACTGAGTGCCACTTAGTAACTCCGTTACTTCATTTTATGAGTATTTGCATAAATCGGTGTATTGCTTCATGAATAGAACTAATAATAGCGTTAACAGTCTGGTATCTTGTCAAAGTTAATGCTCTGTTTAATATTGTGTGCTATAATTTTTCT
>NW_022734098.1:0-517 GCF_011630105.1 Anneissia japonica | reverse complement strand
TCTGGAAAAAAAACAAGATGGAGGAATGAATGAACTTCTGAATTAGTTTACAACTGATTGATTCTAACAAGGAATTGAGCAGTTATTACTTCAAGTGAAAACTGCAACAATTATATATTTTTTGCTAATATTGGGTTATCTATATAATAATAATACCATTATTTATATTCAGTTTCTATACAGTTTGCAGTTCATCACCATGTCTAAATTGTTTTCTATGCATGAACTCCAAGTGATTGTCCAAACAAACCAGTTTCCATTAAGAAAAAAAATCATAATCGGATTGGTGTATATGCATCCGAAATCGAGCATTGGGAAGTTCGAAAACAACTGCAATATTTAATGGATGCTTCGGCTAACCAACAACTGCATTATTCAATGGATGCTGCAGGTAACCAACTGCATTATTCAATGGATGCTCCAGATAACCACCCACATGTTAGATCAAGCAATTGCTGTATTAACCATCAATTGCATTATTCAATGGATTAATGCATGCCCGATATGGGCCTCTTTA
>NW_022734097.1:0-541 GCF_011630105.1 Anneissia japonica | reverse complement strand
AAATGTTTGTGCTGATTAACCATCCAGACGCGTGCACAGATCTAGATGAAATATACCATAGTGCTTTTTTTTTTAATGTCTTGCATTTACTAGCATAGTTTGAGTACCTAATTATGTCCATTAAAATATCAAAAAGAAAAAATTGTACAGTAACACTAGTCTACAAAATGTTCGATTATGATGTGTCACACTACAAAAGCAACACATGCGAGAAATCATTCTAATTACAATAGTACAGTACAATGAAATTAAGAGAATATAGTATTTAGTATGCACTATGTATACTGTACCATTTCAGGGAGTGTGGCTGATAAAAAAAAAAAAAACGTGTACAGTACTTACCTAACTTTAATTTGGATTAAATTTAGTGCATTGAATACAATTTAAAGTTATTTAAAGAAAACACTCTCTCGCGGAAATGTGTGTTTCACCTGCTAAATGTACCTTTAAATACCTTACAGGGGGTGGAATAGAGGTCATACGGTCTCCCAATACCTATATAACACTAAAATGGAACAATATAGTGCATTAAGTACAACTT
>NW_022734096.1:0-958 GCF_011630105.1 Anneissia japonica | reverse complement strand
GCCTGGGCTAGGCCTAGCTATATGGCAGAATACCCATATGGCATAAGCTAGGCTAGGCCTAATGCAAGGGCCTATCTTGGCCCTAGGTTTGTCTGGCATAGGCCTAGATAGGGATAGCCTAGGCTGGGATACTTCAGTATTCATGTCACAAACTTTGTTTTTAATTACTATTATTAGTATAGGCTAAGCCTAAATGAGACACATCGATTGATCTATACTGTAAAGTTTTTTAATTGCATGGAGGATATCTGAAAATGAGCTTAAATTTGCACAGTAAATTGCTAGGAAAATAGGTGTGCGGAATCGTAATTGCTGAGTAATTGCATTGGTTTTATATATTAACTAGGATTCGTTCAAACAAAGCCTAGGCCTATAGGCCTAATTTTTGGCAAAATCTGTGCGAGAATGCGGAAACAGGCCATTATTTTCCGAAATGCGGAGATAGATTTCTATGTTAAATTTTTGCGCAGAGGATATATTCCCCACACCGGCCTTAATTAATACAGTCTGAGTCTGGTACGATCCAGAAAGCGGGGGTTTTTTGTTAAAAAGTGGACTTTGGGACAACAACGTAAGCCTACTCTACTGTACAGGTCTAGCGTACACACTGTGTGGGGCCTTGGAAGTTAATTACAGATGATTAGACCCAGGGCGGTAGGGCCCATTTTCAGGATGATCGGGCCCAGTCTGAAAGTGGACTTGATCATCCTGAAAATGGGCCTGATAATCTGGAAGAAATGGGCCTGATCGTCCTGGGCCCAATCATCTTGTGGGCCCAGTCGTCAGATTATACATAAACTCATTTCAGCCCATGACTTGTTTGTATTTGTTGATGTTTGATAAACTGAAATGAAAAAATTAAATAATTAAATTTATGATCATTTTAGTGCCAAAAAAAAAAATTATTGTATTGCCCTTAAATGGAAAAAAATTGCCATTTCTGGTCGTTCGGTTGGAT
>NW_022734095.1:0-1748 GCF_011630105.1 Anneissia japonica | reverse complement strand
TAGCGGGGGACGATGAGGCATAAGACTAGGCCTAGGCCTAACTAAGACAGTGGAATTATATGTGAAAAAGAGTACACTTTCGGAAGAAATAAATTAAAATAAGAAAAAAAAATAACTAAGAATAATTCATTTGCAGAGGGACCTTGTTTAAGTATTATACAATGCTAACAATGCGGCTCTTGTAGCCCTAGCTTGGGCAAGGCATCCATGTGCAAAGCAGTGGTGTTTGTTTATCCATGAAAAAAGCACGCCGGGAAAGTTTGCCTTACCAGGAAAAGGTGACGTATCAAGCTTATGACGTATGCATGCTAACTAATGTGAGTGTGACGTCACCAAAAAATGAATATTTTCTATTATAACCAAAATATTAATAACTACAAAGTTTCTGGGCGTAAATTCCCTTAATACGAATGAAGGGTTGCACAATCTCCTTGCCATACAAATTACAGCTCCCACTGACGTCTCAGTCGAGAAATACGGGTAGCTGAAGTTTTTCTCTCGCAAATCTGACTACGAAACCATATCCAAATTTCACGTCCCACTTTTGGGGCTGAGTTGTGCTTCGCACTCGCCGCTGAGGGCGGCGTTCCGGGAACCCTGCGTCTAGTCGGTATTTGAAGGATAATAAATAAAATAATTTTTAGGAGCTACTTCTAAAATAGAAGAATGCAAAACACAAAATTCCTCATTCTTCGGGTATAATTAAAAGAATATAGTATATTGTTATCTATCGTTGCTAGAATTGCTATTTTTATTGTTATGATTATAGCTACTAGAGGGTGCGCTCGCTACGCTCGCTTACCCTCTAGTATGTGAATGTTGCGATTAGTTTCGATAAAATATAAAGTTTCGATAAAATAAAAAGAACAATAAGACCACTAAATGAAGATATGTTGCATGTTATCTCGCTCAGTTATTTTCTTTACTTAATGTCTTCAGTGGTAGTTCAGATACAGGTTTTGATAGCAGTTTCATATCATTTTTCATAACCCCAAAACGTTTAGAAACCACTAAAACGAGATGAGACAGCATTGGTGAAGGGCAGCCAAAGCAAAGGATGACTGTAACTCGTTGAGAAGCCGAAAACCGATTGTGCTTGACCAAAATTTTGTTAACCGACTGTGTGGCTGAAAACCGAGTGTGCTTGAAAATTGATTGTGATTGATTTTTGTCCTTTTGGCGTTTCATATAAAAACCTGACGCGGAAATACGTACAAATAATGTTGGTCTTTAGCAATTCCATATAAAACCACAACGTAGACACGCCATCCGACAGACCATGTACGAAACAGCTAAAGGCTCAGTGAAAAAGTTACTGTAAAAGTCATAATTTTCCCTCAATTAGGCTGCAATTCGGAATTGTATTCACTTTGTTAGATGGAGACTTCAATGATCTATATTGTTACAGTTTTTCAGACCGGTAGTTTTCTAATCCCATCAGTGAGAGAGAGAGAGAGAGGGGGGGGGGGGGAGAGGGAGGGAAGGGGGAGGGGGAGAAGGAGGGGGGGGGAAGAAGAAAATAAATTTTGTCGGGGAACAAATAAATAAAAAAAAAATATTTACTTGTAATATTCGTTTAGCCACCATATTGTTTGTGTTAACTTTTCATCACAACAACAACAACAACAATAACAATAACAATAATATTAATAATAATAATAATAATAATAATAATAATAATAATAATAATAATAATAATAATTCAATGAGACTAATTAAAAATAATTTGCATTCTGTTATGACAAATG
>NW_022734094.1:0-632 GCF_011630105.1 Anneissia japonica | reverse complement strand
TATCATACACATCTTGTGCAGTGATATGTTTTGTATTGCTAAAACAAGAACAAATGCTTCCCGATGCGCATTTGTAGCCAATTTCATCCACCTAACTAATTCTCGGGCCAAGATAGTCGTACTGTATGTTTGCGTTCGTTTTTGTACAATTACTGGTGGACGTATGACATGATTATTTTTCAAAATATTTTAAACCTCCAAAAGTCAAATACTAATATAATTAATAATAAATTATAAAATGTATTTCTTCTAAATTTATATTGTACCTTTTGTATATAAATTTAACTTGTTTATATTATGGAATTTAATATTCGGTACAGTGTGCTTTGATTTTAAATGTTTGCCAGTTTTCGAATGCATTTCCTTCTTTTATGTTGAACAATAAAATTATTTCATCATTTAGTATTCAATTTATTCATTTCTGTGTGAAATTGTAATACACTTCTTTTTTTTTATAAGAACCAGTAAAATTTTGCCCAGACTCAGTCTTCTTATTTTTTGACCGATTTCAGACTCAAAATGTTCTTATTTTGTTCTAATTTTAGACAGTTTTCAAACGTAAAAAAATATTATTGTACAACATTTCACTGTACTGGAAGTTAGGTAAAAGTGGCCCCGGAAAAATAGGCCCA
>NW_022734093.1:0-706 GCF_011630105.1 Anneissia japonica | reverse complement strand
ACGTATCTGTATATCTATATTTTAACAACATCTATCAGCGCTGCATACTTTCGGATCGACGATTCGAAAGTGTATGTACTGCGCATGACTGGACTACACAGGTAAATTTCCAAAGCTAAATTAAATTTGACCCAAATGCGGATTACAATTGTGTCAACAATCGGTGTAAGTCTCTTATTGATCGACTTTCAGCTTTAGGGATTTCTGGTACAGTATTAACATGGTTCAACTCTTACATTCTCTTATACACATCTAGATGTGTATAAGAGAACAGTCTGTTAGAGTGGAATCAGCCATTTCAGTTCCAGTCCCAGTGAATTTTGGTGTTCCTCAAGGTTCTACCTTGGGGCCCATTTTGTTCCTGATTTACGTACGTCCTCTTAGTGACATCATTCAGAAACACGGTATTAAATATCACATTTATGCCGACGACACACAATTGTACACATCTTTTAGTCCGGAGGCTGCCGCAGAGACAGTTCGCAACTTAGAAGGTTGTATTGATGATGTTCATAGATGGCTGTTTATCAATATGCTTTGCTGCAATACAGACAAGACAGAAGTGCTGTATATAAAGCCTAAACGCCGTCTAAATGTAACCATCATTGAAAAAAACAAGATGGAGGAATGAATGAACTTCAGAATTAGTTTACAACTGATTGATTCTAACAAGGAACTGAGCAGTTATTACTTCAAGTGAAAACTG
>NW_022734092.1:0-725 GCF_011630105.1 Anneissia japonica | reverse complement strand
TATACAGTAGTATTTAACATTTTTACTTACTTATACCAAGGTATGAAACTTAAATAAAATGTAATTCATTGATTGCAGTTTTATTGTTTATTTGATCAAATATTGGGGTTAAAATAAGGTTAATGCAAATTGGTAACGTAAATTGTTGGTAGTAATAATCAATTATCTTAAATTAGGCAAGTATTAATCGTTTTCAAAAGAGTTATATTCAATCATATGTATAATATTCTGTAATGCAAGCATTCTTGGTAACCTCTTCAACTTAAGGTTGTTTTTTCCTCTTATTCTTATTCAGAAAAAAGGATGACTGAAAAAAAATATAGTTGTTTGTAGTACATCAACCCCCACCCCACCCCACCTTAGCAAAGACGGAATGAAATAAATTATAGTTGCATTATTTAATATATCTATGTGTGTGTTTTTTAATAAAGTATGCCTACAACGGATATAAACAAGGCCATATTAAAAGCCATGCAAACGCATGTGTTTTCACTAACAACACCACACATGTGAGATGCCAGGCCATAGGCCCCTAGTTTAGGCCTAGGCATACAAACTATAATAATAATATTTCAAACATTACACAAACAAACAACACTATTTTAAATAAAGTGCATTAATTTACATGTTAATTATTAGATCCATGGAACTATCTAGGACCTACTACTACTACTACAGCATGATGGTCAAAATACAGGGGCATTATTATTACTGTACATTAGAAA
>NW_022734091.1:0-1000 GCF_011630105.1 Anneissia japonica | reverse complement strand
GTCAGTCACACTGGAAGAAAACGTTAAAAAGCAAATTAGAATATAATGTAAACTTTGTCCACACTATTAAATGTTATGTGACAAACAACAATGATACACTCATATTTGTGTGTAATAAATTTGTAACATAAAATTTGATAGTGTGGACTAAGATTAAAGCCCTGTCCAGACTGTCAAATTTTTTTTGACAAAAACATGTGACATGCCTAAATATGGTCATGATGACATCACATCATGACCATATATAGGCACATCATGACTATATATGGGCATACAACAGATTATTGTCAAAGAAAATTTGATAGTGTGGACAGAGCTTTAGTAGAACATACAAATAATATAAACAATTGCATTAAATTTAAATAAAATTAACAGTTTATCTCTATTAATACCATTCATCATCCCGTTCATTATGGTCACATTTATCAATATTGTACAACATCTTCATCAGTCACAGTCATGGCCAAAATCATCGCTACTACCACTGTCACTGCTGGTACCCCTTGCAGACGTTGCCATATACCTCCACTACCACCATTATCATCAATAATCATTATTAATCATTATCATTATCATCAACAAAAAACTTTTCAGTTGTTTGGGAGTAGCATGCTTTGCATTCCCTACTTTTAAATCATACTTTAGTGTATTCTAACAAGTAGCTCTATTAGTATGTAAGAATATAAAAGAAAGATTATACAGGAACAGCATGTAATTTAATGTTATCATTAATGGGCATTCTATAGTGCCTTTTCAGGTACAAAGTGCTTATAACTTCAGAGATCTGACAAGAACGGGTGTTTCATTGCAGTGTGGCCGTAGACAATGTATAATCTGAAGAAATCACAAAAGTGGAAAAGCTTGCTGAATAAAGTTAATGATGTCTTAACATGCTATTCGTGTCTTCATTATTGTATATCTACAGACTAATATCGCTCTTGTTTATCACATCCTGCCATTAGCTAGAACAAATGGTGTGATGTTTGACAATTTTAGCACT
>NW_022734089.1:0-2110 GCF_011630105.1 Anneissia japonica | reverse complement strand
TGTCTGTTACGCTCTATTAGTTCGTAGTAGACTGGCCGCGTAGTCAAAACGAAAAATGCCTAATATTCTTCCGTGTACAGTGATAAATAATAGAATAAAATCCAAAATTATTCATTTAATAAGTAAGGATACCATGGCGGGAGAGGGAACAGAATTTGAAGTGGATCACCATTGATTAGGGAGGATTTGAGAGTACCAGGGAATTATCATACCATAGCTTAAACAATTAAACAGTAATATATTTAAAAGAGACCAAGTCCTAGAAATAACTGTCTATATAAGATTTTTTTTTCGGTGAAAAATAACTGTCTTAGCCCAACCCTATTTAATTCCCGTTACACACGGCGCTCCTGGCACTCCATACTTTACAAATCGAAAAAAGTTCAAAATCGTACGTACTGCGCATGACTGGATTACAAAGGCAATGCTCCCCAGTGTGTTACAGTCATAGAGCTATTAAACAACTAGAGTGCTGACAAGATGGCGCAGCAATGCAGAGTTATGTATGTGTACCATCCAAGATGGCCGTCGTAGTAAAGCGCCACCTTCAGGCTTTGTATACATATTATTACATATTAATAAGCGCTCTGGCTGACTATTATTTCATTAATGATAATGAGTAATGGTAATAAGAAATTATTAAACTATTGTAGCCAAAACGAGGCCAAGTGGAGCATCTTATTCAAAAATAAAGTACCAAGGAATGAAAATTAAAATCGTGTACATTACTACACCCAAACAACGCAACGCTCGAGTTTCAAACATACGGGTAACAGCTGTACTGAACTTTCTGAGTAAATTGAGGGCGCAATTGCAAACGATGGTGCTTAGCAAAATTTGATTAACTAAATCTATGGCAGCCATCTTGGATGGTACACACACACAGTTCTGCATATTTTTCAAACATCGAATACATTGCGGTTAGCGCTCTAGTATTCTTATTATCTCTATGGGAGCGAAGAGTATAAAACTGCAAAGAGGTCCGACTGCCCTTATTTTGTATACAGGCAATGGAACTTAAAAAGTACACCCACGAAGGTGCGTGCCCTTCATAAGAACATAAAAGGCGTTCGCATCGAACGCGTGCTGCGTTTCAAATTCCAGCAAACATTCTATAGACGCGTAGCACGCGTTCGATATGAAAGCGCTTTCCGCCCCTTTAGGGTAGTACATTTTGGCTATGTTCTCACACGGCAGCTAACGGTTAGCAGAATCCTGATTCTGCTAACCGTTAGCTGGCATGTGTCCATTCGAGAAAATCCTGATCGGGATACCAAGAAAATGACGTCATTTTAAAGGTCACTCGATCGGAAGTCAACCGATAGATCATTCGCGCGAGAATTAAAAACAAAATTTCGAGGTTGATGAAACAGATGCATGATGAACATTCTGCCCATGTTACCACTTGTTTTACCGATGCTTGATATAGATTTCAATATTTTTGATAACGTTCAGTGATCATTAATTTTCGGTCTATTAAAAACAGTTGTAGTATGTAGAAGGCGACGTTTAGACATCCTTTACCAGCTTAAATTGAGCCAGGCTAGATACGCAACGGAGCAGGAGCCTTTACTCGCAGAAGGAGAAGCCCTCCTCCAAACCCACAGACGCGGACGACCCAAAACTCGTAGATTCTGGGTTAAAAATAACAAAAACCGGAATTGGTGGGAAAAAACAGTATTGAAAAAAAAAATGGGGTGACGACGATTGGCTTGATAATTTCAGGTAAAATGTTAATTTACCTTATTTTAAGTTTTGTTTAGCCGAGTTCAGAGCTAGGCCTAGCCTAGCCTACCCGGTTCGCATACAGTACCCTCCTTTCTTTATTCTGGCCTATACGCTATATACATCATGATAATTCCTTGTTGACCTTATCTGCTTATGCACGTTGCCCCCTCCTCGTCGGCAATAAAGTAGACAAGCTAGGAAGCTAGGACTAGGTACAGAGGCCAAGGCCTAGCCCTTTAGAGCATTATAATACTGAAATTGAAATATAATTTAATAATATGTCAAAAATAAATGTGCCTGATTGATGTCGTACATGTTTTTTTTTTTATTTCGAATAATTTAGTAGCAATTTATATTATTTATGCATCTATTTTAGGATGAA
>NW_022734088.1:0-552 GCF_011630105.1 Anneissia japonica | reverse complement strand
TAAGTAAAACACTACAGTTTTACTGCATATTTAATGGCATTGAGCAAAATATTTAGTCAGAGATTCCAAAGACAAATTTGCAGGAGTAAGACTTTAAAATACGCCGACTAGGGCTCAATTACATATCCTTCCCCTCCCCGGAAAATTTTGATTTGAAAGTGCTGAAAATGCATTTGGAATCTATATTTTTCCTTGACAGTACATGGATATTTCAGGTCGTCTTTACACGACCCGTTTCACACTCAGCTGGCAGTTTCACACTCAGCTGGCAGTGTGTGTGCGCCGTGATAACATAGGCGTAGATCCCGGGGGGGGGGATGGAAGGGATATATCCCCCCAATATTTGACAAGGGAGGATGGTCAATTGAATCATCCCCTCCAATATTTTGACTATGTATGGGATGAAATGGAGCTTTACACACTTCAAAAGACTGTCACAGGAATAATTTGCACTGTCTTATGCGCTTACAAAGATGAAAATTAGCAAAATGTATTAATGTTGATAACAAAATTATTTTATCTGGTACCAATCTAAGCTCTTCTTTCCTTAGA
>NW_022734087.1:512-777 GCF_011630105.1 Anneissia japonica | reverse complement strand
AGCCCCTTTTTCATTACCCCTAGCCCGCTTGTACAGGATGCGCCCCGGCAGCAATACTGAATATTTTGTCTTGGCCCTATACTACCATGACCAGACCATCAAACCTTTTGTCTCTTTTCACATGATTAAATCTTCTAGGCTCCCGGTCTAATAGAACTGATTGTTAATTTAATTGATTGAAACATAATTAAATGAAATGTAATGTACATTTTAACAATGGCTTCTGCCTCGAAAAGACCAAGACAGTGTATTTCCATTGATACGA
>NW_022734087.1:0-461 GCF_011630105.1 Anneissia japonica | reverse complement strand
GAAGTCTACGGTAGCGACCATATGGAAAAACAGAGAGAAAATACAAAGACACATTTCAACAAACGAAAACCCTACTAATTTGTTGAAAAACAAAAATACATATGTATCTGTGGAGTTACCTGATTCTATAGAAAACTGTTGATCACCAGAGGAAAGTTGCCTGATACTGTACTTCTATAAACAAGTTTAAATATCTGAGATACAACAGTGGCTAAAGCAATAGGACAATAATTACATTGTAACTGATATCTTTAACTTAATTAAAAGTACAAGAACCTTATGTCATTTCGGAAGTAAAATGACTATGCCATAGCATTAAGCTAAAAGCATAAACTGAAAAGTGTGAACCCTCGCACTAAAAATTTGAAGGTGCTCAGTGTAGACATTGTC
This sequence comes from Anneissia japonica, assembly GCF_011630105.1. Taxonomy (NCBI): domain Eukaryota; kingdom Metazoa; phylum Echinodermata; class Crinoidea; order Comatulida; family Comatulidae; genus Anneissia; species Anneissia japonica. The sequence goes on along the minus strand of NW_022734087.1, from coordinate 71 downwards.
AAAGCCTGTTGATTTACCTAGTGATTAATGTAATTTTTTACAGTTTCATGATAGGACAACATATTACAAAT
>NW_022734086.1:0-2658 GCF_011630105.1 Anneissia japonica | reverse complement strand
AACTGAAGGAATAAAACAAAAACAACATAATAATTAGAAAAAATAACTAAAGGTTAAAAAATACTATGAAAAAACATACTTTTATTATTCAAAATGCTATCGGCATAAAAACTAATTTTCCCTATCTAATTAACTTATAAATACGTACTTATAACATAAATAAAATTACGTACATTACTTCAATAGAAAATAGAAGGAACACAGGTAATGTGCTTTTATAAATGATAGCCATGTAAAATTAAAATTCAATGAACAAAACCTAGTCAAATTTTAAAACATGTAAAACATGAATTCAAAATCACTCTAAAAATAAAAAAAATAACAATTATATTAAACGAGAATTTTTAAATTAGTTCACCTGTTAAAAATTCAGAGACGAAAAAAAAAATGATAAAGTCAGAAGTACTTAACACAGAAAATAGAAAAAGTACTGTAAGATAAAATAAAAGTATTTGAAGAAATTAAAAATATACGAAACGTAAAAAGAACTACGAAACAGTTACAGTACTCCCAAAATACTTTAAATAAACTATAAAATTTCAAAAGTACAAAAACACAGTGATATAATATGAATTAACAATTAAAATAAAATAAATAAAGCAAAATAATTTAAAGAAGATATAAATATACGATTTATACCCATTATATAAATATACAGCTTCGCCGTTAAAAATCAGAAATGAAAAACTTTTAAAAATGATAGATTCAATTAGGTCTATGTAATATATTTAAATAAGAGAATAATTTAAAAAGAAACCGTGTAAACACTTTTAAAAAATGAATTCATTTGAAATGCGAAAATAAGGCGTTGTAAAACTGTAAAATATTAACTTTTACTTAAATTCTAATCACATAATTAATAAATATCACATTAAGTCCTCCAAAAATTTGAAATAAACGGTTTAAGCAGTTATCAAACGCAAGACAATAGGACACAGTGGAACTAAACATAAAATATACTATAATACAAACCTTAAAAAAATATTTAAAAAATAAAATAAAATGTTTCTCTGATATTTAGAAATGGTATAATTATTAATACAATTTTGAAAACTTATTCACAAATATGATGATTAATCTAAACCGCAGAACACATTTGAGTTTGATAAAATACATCGAATTAAAGTTAAAACCAAAAATTGGATTCAAATACAGTGTATAACACTTACAGGCAATTCGTTAAAAAAAAATATGATTTGAAACTTCTGAATGTTGAAAACAAGTAAATTGTAAGTATATGTAAAGTGAATTAATTTTATGTAAGGGAAATTAAATTTATGTCAAGAAAATAAATTGTATGTAAAGAAAAATAAAATTCATGTCAAGAATTCTTCTCTTCTTCTTCTTCTTCATGTACCATAGCATATTATGCCGTAGGCGTTCATGGATTGTCTGTCAGTGTCTGTCCTGTCTTTTTCCATCTCTTTCTATCTCTCGCAATATTCCCAAGCTCTACATCATTCTTCACATTCAGCTTTTCTTTCATCCAATCAAGCATCTTCATCCTTTGCCTTCCTCTCGCCCTTTTCCCCTTCAATTCCATCTCGATGATATGTCTCTCAATTCCACCTTCTTAGAATATGTCCAACAAATCTCCATTGTCTTTCTCTTATGGTGTTCATCAACTGCCTTTCTGTTTTCGCTTTTTGCAACACTACTCCATTTGTCATTTTCTTTTCCCACGAGATCTTCAACATTCTTCTGTAGAACCACATTTCCACAGCTTTTAATTTCTTTTCCATTGCCTTGTTTATTGTCCAGGATTCACATCCATACGTAAGCACTGACCAGATATAGCATTTCAGCAATCTTTTCTTCACTTTCATTCCAATTCTCCCCGCACAAAATAGGTTCTTCATATTCTTAAATGTTTGCTTTGCTACACCAATCCTATACTGGAAATCCTTATTCGATCGTCCATCAGACGAAATACAACTTCCGAAGTATTTAAAACAGTCCTTCTGTTTTATGCTGTATATATTTTAGGTGGAAAAAACAACGTAAAATCACGTACATAAAAAATAAAATAAAAATGTACTAAAAAAAAAAACGTAAAAAAATATTCGTGTAAAGTAAATTAATTTTATTTAAAGGAAATAAAATTCATGTCAATCTAAATTTTATGTAAAGTAAATCAATTTTATGTAAAGGAAATGAAAATCGTGTAAAGCAAATAATTCTATGTAAAAGAACTACGTAAAATCATGTACATTAAAAAATCAAAATGTGCTAAACAAAAAAAATCGTGTAAAGTAAATTAATTTTATGTAAAGGGAAAATAAAATTCGTGTCAAGAAAATAAATTTTATGTAAAGAAAAAAATCTCGTGTCAAAAAATAAGTTTTATGAAAAGTATTATGTGTATATGTTTTACGTCCGCTAAACAAAGTAATTTCAAGTAATGAGAACGATTTATATCATGTTTCATCGATGAGCAAAGCTTCAATTTATTTCCTCAATCTGTCATATAATTATAATATATACAAAAATAAAATATGTCTCGTATGTTTAAAAAAGTAATAACATATATTTACGAAATATACAATATATTTAGACATTACAAAAATAAAATATTTCTCTTATAATTCAAAAGTAATTACAATAATTTAAAATACATACAAAAGCAGGTCTAATTATTATAATTTACAATATATATAC
>NW_022734085.1:0-888 GCF_011630105.1 Anneissia japonica | reverse complement strand
TGTATCATTGAATATACACTAAAGGCCTATCGGTGACACTACTCGCCGGGATTTGCGGTGCATTAATACAAAAAGAGAAGTTAAATACGGTACATTAATACAGCAAAACACATTGCATTAAAACCAAATACAAATACGACGATAAATATACATTAAAACAGTAAATCCTTTAAAAAAGGGGAAAAAAAGAAAGAAAAACTAAAAAACAAAACAATCCAGTAAAATACAGCAACCAGTAAAAAGGTGCACACTTCACAAATACAAACACATAAAATACGATAACATGTATAGAAATATAAGTAAACCCAACACATTATAATAAAGTAAAGACAATACAAGAGGGACACAGTGAACAATTAATATAAAACAACGATATATGATTCTTTACAATATTTTTAAAACATTGTGAAATTTCCTTAATTAAAAACTTGTATTTTAGATATCTTAAATAAAAGGTCGAATTTAGGCCAAAAATGCTATTATTTCACGGACATGCATGCTGGTAAAGTTGGGGTGGGCGGCTATATAAGGCCTCACTAGAACTTATATTTGTCCGGACGTTTTGCGTTATAATGTCTGGGGTGGATGCAGGATTTGGCGGTGGGGTGCGTGTAAGGGCACAGATCTGTTTCGAAAGGTGGGTGGGGGGTAGGGAAATTTCGTGGAAGATATACCGTATAGGCCTACCTGTAGATAGCCTGAAATTGCATTTTTATATAGTAAAATTCGTAATCTCCGCATCACCATAGGCCTATAGTCCAAAAATGAAGCGCCAGCAAATTATGATCTTTTATCATGGACGTTCGGCAACCACAGAGATCTAATTAAAGATCTTGGAACATGGTATTTTCTGTAGAGGGTGCTCTCGACTCGGTTTCAGACGCGAAT
>NW_022734084.1:0-709 GCF_011630105.1 Anneissia japonica | reverse complement strand
CTCACTGGATATTTTAGAAATGTACACAATCAGAAGAACCAGTCATATTAATTATATAAATTTATATGTTTTTTTTTTTTTTTGTAAACTGCGTATGCTGCATTAAAATTGTAACATTGTTTGTAAACTGCGTACGCTGCATTAAAATTGTAACATTGTTGTACCATTCAGCACGCTGTGGTTGACAAACGTTATGTAGCAGAATTATAATCAAAACAAAAAGGCATTAAACCAGTGCATTTCATGTAGTGTACAGTATTATTTCTTTTCTAAAGTTATCTACTGTACTGCTATCGAGCCATATTCACTATACGTTGATCTGAGACTAAAATATAAAGGGACTAACTAACCCAATCCATCCATCCATCCACCAATCAACATGGCTTTGTATATAAATATATTCAGTAAAGATAATAATATTAAAACAAATTAAATAATGAAAAAAAAAAAAAATCCACACACACAGAAGCTTCTTTATACTGTAATTGAAACATAATGATCAGATTTAATTTGCAACGGCATACATCTAACATACATCTTTTATTTAAATTCAACACAAATAGCTTGAATCTACACAGGGCCACCAAGAGAGGAGGAAAAGATCCCCAGGGCCCTAGTTTACCAGGGCCCATAAAAATTGCAGGTAGCATTTTTTTCCCCATAAATTGCAGGTAGCATTTTCCTCAAAAATAACTACTATCATGGGCCC
>NW_022734083.1:0-858 GCF_011630105.1 Anneissia japonica | reverse complement strand
TACATTAGAATGTTAAAAATATTATGATATATTTAAATAATGATATTTATTAAGTACCATAAATAAAAATCCAGTACTTCATTAATGACCCACTACTCAAATAGTAACCCAGTGAGATTAATATCAGATAAAAATACTTCACTCTATAATATACAAACTACAAATATTGTAAAATGTTTCAAAACAGTAGCTTGTTCCATTGTAAGGTCAATCTATGCCTACTCATGATTTTTTAACCCTCCTATTGTCTGGCAAATCAAGAAGGTATATTCTGTTAGTATTATTTACTTATTGTTCTCATAATATTTTAGTACCTTTCTATGTCTTGTATGTATGTCTGCAATCCAGATAAAAAGTCTTGAGTAATCTGAAATGAATTAATACATCTATAAATGATTGGTGTTTACTGAATCCACAATGAAAGTTAAGTTTCTATAGCTGAGTTAGTAAAAGAGGCAGAAGAAATATAAATAAATATAAAACAAACTAGTCAAACTAGTGAACTTGTCACTGAGGATGAGTTAGATGATCCGCATGTCAGGCTAATGAAATCTCACAGCGCTTAAAAGTGAAATATGGAAAAATATCTGTTACTTAAAAGCCCTAACTGCATCTGAAAATATCAATAACTTGAGTTATAAATTACTTGGTTGTATCAATAATATATTTCAGAAATTTAAGATTGAGAGTATTTTCCATTATACTAAAAATAATCAAGATATACCCAATCCTATATGGGCAGCTGAAATAAAACATGCTCTAAAACAAAATTCATTAAATTGCTGGAAGGATGATATTAAAAGCAAACCTTCTATTGTAAAATACTCATTAATTAAAACGTCACAAAGTATGGAGGAG
>NW_022734082.1:0-2321 GCF_011630105.1 Anneissia japonica | reverse complement strand
TATAAAAATTTACATTATTAACATCTTAAAAAAAAGGGGGGGGGGGAAATGACTACTGATGACATGACAGTGATGTGGCTATTATACCACTGGCAGTATATAGGCCCATGATATGAGATGAATTATTAAACACACATAATAGGCCTAGCTAGGCCTAGCTGTTTTATTTTTGAGCTTTGTCCATGCAACTACATTTTAGCATTATATTAAATATAATATAGACCTATTATAGCATTTCAACACAGGACGTGGCCATTTTGCAAAGAAAGGTCTAGGCTATGCCTAGGCGATTAAAAATTACCGCTAATAATTTAAACTTAGCGCACACATCCAACTTGCAGTGGAGCCCGAACAAGTAAAATTATGCCAACTATGCCTTTACACTTAGTTTTACCCTACAGTACTTTAGTCTAGGCCTAGTCTCTTCTACTAGCTAGGGCCAGAGGACTGGCTGGCGTATCTTCTTAGCTAGAACAAAAGATAACCACATAATATATATAAAGCAAGCCTATACAGTTATGATATTGGGCTAGTTTAGATACACCCTGTAATATAGTATACTAATATAAAGTTCCTACCATTTATTTGATAATGCTGAAATTCTTTAGTATGTAAACTGTGTATGAAGACAGCTTTACAGCAACTGATACTTCAAAAAATGAGCATTTGTTTCTGATTGGTCTGTACCTAATGACCTAATCCGATTAGCCAATTACTTGCCACACTTTCAAGGACAGAGAACCAATGTAATTACCATAATGATTAAAGATCATAATGCTCTCATAGGCCTCTGAGTTTTTTTATACCCCACCATGGAGGTAAACTTTAATAAAGCTTGTACAATTATTTCTATGAAATTTCATATCAAGTTGAGGTTGAGTTAAAGAAATTTAAACTCAGTGGTTGAAAAAAATAACATTCTAAATGTTGATTATACGTTAAAATACAAACTACTTTAATTTGACATTGAAAAGATGTTGAAATTTATGTTATTACCGTGGTTTTAATATCTCAACCAGTTTTCAATGTTTTTATTGTACAAATAATGTTGAGTAAATAATTGGTAGGCCTACTTTGTAGAAACACTTAACACATTTTCAATGTTGATTCTACATTGAAATAAAAACTTTAAAGTTAACGTTGGAAAAATATTGAATAAATATAGGTCTATTACAGTTGTTATGTTAAAATCGCAACCCGATTTCAAAGTGAATTCATTGTTGAAATAAAATTTTGTAAAATCTTAAACTCCGGGTTGAAAACACAACTTATTTTAAATGTTGCTTATACGTTAAAATAAAAACTATATTTTAACTTGACATTGAAAAGATGTTGAACTAATGTTATTACTGAAATTTTTAATATCTCAACCAGTTTTAAACATTTATTTATTGTTGAAACAACGGTGAGTAAATAATGGGTGCTTTGTAGAAACACAACACATTTTCAACGATGATTAACATTGAAATAAAGGCTAGGCCTATATTTAAATTTAGCGTTGGAAAAATGTTGAATAAACAATGCAAAAGTTATGTTAAAATGTCAACCAGATATCAAAGTGAATTCAATGTTAAAATAAAGTTGAGCAAAAAACTATATATTTTCAACATTTATTTAACGTTGAGAAAACGTTAAATAAACAATAGGCCTTTGGTTGAAAAACATAACACATTTTTAACGTTGATTCTACATTAAAATGCAATTTTACGTTGACGTTGAAAAGTTTTTGTTACTGTAAAGTTAGCCTATCTCAACATATTTCCAACGTTAAATAATGTTGAATAAACAAGGTTTTAATTGAAAAAACATACAGTAACATTGAACGTTGATTATACATTAAAATACATACTATATTTTAACATTACATTGAAAAGATGTTGAACGAATGTTGTTACTGTAATTTTAATATCCAAACCAGTTTTCAATGTTATTGTTGAAATATGTTTGAGTTAAAGTAATGGATATATTGTAAAAAAGAAAACAACACATTTTCAACGTTGATTCTACATTGAGATAACAATTATATTTAGACTTAACATTGTATTGTTATGTTAAAATTTCAACTAGATTTCAAAGTGAATTCAGTGTTGAATTAAAGTTGAGTAAAAACTATATTTTAACTTGACACTGAAAAAACATTTAACTTATGTTGATACTGTAACTTTAAAATCTCAACATATTTGCAATGTTTATTTAACGTTAAAAAAAAAGTTTAATAAACAATAGGATTGTGGTTGAAAAACGTATCACTTTTTCAACATTGATTCCACATTAAAATGCAAACTATAATTTAACTTGATGTTGTAAAAATGTTGAACTTA
>NW_022734081.1:0-1031 GCF_011630105.1 Anneissia japonica | reverse complement strand
GTCATAACAAATCTGCAATAACTTGTACAGTCAACTGCAGAATGTTGGTAGAATACAAGCAAAACATCAGTAAATGTTTCTTAATTTTTTGTTTCAAAAACTAACAACATCCAATAAAATAATAAAGTGACCTTATATCCCATATTTTAGCGGTGCAGTCCTCTCCACCAGTGTACATCCACCTGCCATCCTCATGGAAGCCAACTGCTGTCACATTCTTAGAAATTCCTTCATAGTTTATCACTGGACTAGTTTCTGCAGAATTAATATCATACATTCGTATGTGTTGATATCCTATGGACAGAAAAGCAAATGAAGAAAATCATACAAGGAAACTTCATCACTCCTCATCACCCTAATCAGAAAAATATAATTGTAGTTCAACAAATTATTATTATTATTATTATTATTATTATTATTATTATTATTATTAAAAGGGTGACAATAAAAAAATATGGATACAACAAATTATTATTATTATTATTATTATTAAAAGGGTGACAATAAAAAAATATGGATACAACATACCAGCTGCTGCAAGCATGGTTCTGTCTGGTGTAATCTCAAGATTATTGACTTGCTGTTGAAATATATAAGGATAAAAATGCTTGACATGAGTGTTTTCTGACTAGGCAGCCCCAGTGAAAAATGAGAATGCAAAACTAAATCCCAGAATGCAGAACTAAATCCCAATTCCAATAAAATTAATGGTCATTTCAATGATTTTAATTTGCAAAATAATTACATATATTGTTTTATTTGTGCTTTGCAAATGATAATTTTAATATTATTGCTTCTATCAAATTTTATTCCAGTTTTTATTTAAAAAATGATAATTTCAATGATAAAGATTTTAATTGTAATAATATTTTATTTATTAAGTGCTTGCAAATACAGTAAAATTGTTTTACTAAGTCAGATAATCTGACAAATTATTCTAACATTGTTTATTTACTGGGGCTGGGCCATGCTTAGTGCTATGCTTCCATCTAATTATTCGTGTTTTAATCAAAATAACAATTTTAATGATA
>NW_022734080.1:0-841 GCF_011630105.1 Anneissia japonica | reverse complement strand
TTGAAAACATACTGAAAAACAACAATCAACAATACAATACAATACAACAATACAACAATACAGAGAATATTTGTCCTACAAAATTCTTACGAGAGAGCACGTGAATTTGTGAACAAGATCGGAGATCAAAGATGCAATCTCTAAAGTGCAGCATCAGTGGCCCGCCCGCTGGATCTCAATAGAGATTCTTTAATAATATATAAATTTTGAAAGACAAATGGGAAAAACCCATAAAACAGCAAACGGCCACATAATGCAAAACTATTTAAAATTAAAACGGAACAGTAGAGAAAATCCGATCAGAATGACAAAATAAACTAAGCATCCACTGGAAGGAATCCCAGGCCCGTAGCCAGGGGGGTTTTTAGGGGTTCGGGCGAATCCCCTTTTTCAGCGAACCCCCCTTTTGCCAGCGAACCCCCTTAGCCAGAAAACGATCCCCCGTTTCCAAGATAGTGCAATTTATTACAAAATGGGAGCATTTTTGGCACTGTTTATTTGTCGCTATCGATCAGGGGCGGATTTAGGGGGGGGGGCGGCCCGGCCCGGCCCCGGCCCCCCTTTTGGGAGGTAAAAAAAGAAAAAAAAAAGAAAAAAAGAAAGAAAAAGAAAAAAATGATAGCCCACAACGCCTCAAATGTTATTTTCGAGCGTCTAGAACAAAAAAATTTCGCGGGGGCATGCCCCCGGAACCGCTAGGACATTTTTGTCTCGATCGGCCCAAATTTCGGCCCCCCCTTTCGGGCCCCCCTTTTTGGACATCTCTGGATCCGCCCCTGTCGATCGTAGTCCGATCGTAGAAATCAAAACAAAGCTGCAGCCAGCTGAATGACGTAACCAG
>NW_022734079.1:0-1010 GCF_011630105.1 Anneissia japonica | reverse complement strand
CGTTATCTCATGAATGATTTTTTTTTAGGTTTCTTTATCAGTCTATTACCGGTACCATCACATATTTTTTCCACCTTGCTGTTCTTATTATATTAAATTATTATATTATTATATTATTATTATATTATTATATTAAATTGGCACTTTATAAGACCTACATTACCATCCATGACGCTTTGTTAATATCCCTGTCTTTTCTATTTTCCAGCCAGCCATTCTGTTTATATTTTGTTTATATTGCTCATATAATTTGTTTGAACAACAGTGATTCTGTGTTTCTACTTCATTCACCCGATGAAGGTAGCTCAAGCTAGAGAAGGCTTGTAAATTTCGTTAGTCTAAAGAAGGTTCTGCTGTACTTATTTCATTTGTACTTAATGCTACTGATATAATACGGCTCCTACTTTTATTATCTACAGCATACTGCCTTGACTGCATAACATTTGTTTCTAGTTATTTCTTCTCTCTCCGACGTTTAATGTCTTCTTCATATAGGTCTACAATTACGTCTACTTCTCATTTTGTCTACCTGAGCCATTTGATGTTATTTTATATACTAAAAAAAGTAATAATACGAAGAACCCATCTGGAGTCATCCTAATCATGTGCATTACAATGGCCTGTCGCCAAACTTGCGACGTCATAACAACATCTAGTTGAGAGCGTCTACGTCACATGCGCGCAAGATATTCGTAATTATTTCAGAAACGGGATATTAATATGTAATTGAGTATATTAAATCGGTTTTAGAATTATTTAAAACTGATAAACTTCTCCTTTAAGTTACGACTATGATTTACGGACGTTCATCGGATATTATTTTGCACTTGCAGTATTTTGTACAGATACCTGATCCTCTGTTGCCAATTACCATACTTCGATTTGAGAAAAACGTAATTTTAATGATGATGATGATGATAATAATAATAAATAATAATAATTAGGCCTATGCTCCTAATAATAAGATTTTATTATAAGTCTTCACTGGCAATAGCCTTCTTCCTTAGTTT
>NW_022734078.1:0-1489 GCF_011630105.1 Anneissia japonica | reverse complement strand
AGGCATATTAAATTTTTCGTTTTCGCAACTCCTTCGGCGCTCCATATATTTGTTCGAAATAAACCACGACCGAAATGAAGCGCGACCGAAATGATCGGCTACCGTTACGTTAGGCCTAGCTAGCCTGTAGGGAACACCGGGTCCCAGACTACTACGAGGCCTAGGCCGTCTAAAGTAGCTAGGTATCTAGCCTAGGGTAGGCTAGCTAATCGTATAACACTACTGTAACATTAACAAGAAAGAGGACCAATGACAGCGTAGCAGATAACAAATTTACACGGGCCTAGAGAGAATAGCATGACGCCAGAGAGGGCCTACCTACTAGCCATAGGCACTTGATTGATTGAATTTCTCACTGTACACCACCCTAAAAAAGTGGTGCAGGAGGCTGGTGTATACCAGTGGTGGCCCTCTATTATCGCCTTTTGTATTCTCAAACTGTAATTTAAAATTTAACAATTTTTCTGAACTATTTGATGGAATAAATAGTTTTTGTATGAGGAAAAATGATGATTATAATTACTGTACTATTTTATTAAGTAATAATTCTAAATGTTAAATTATGGTTTACTTTACAGCTTTGTTCTACTCTATTTCATTGACAGAGCCCAGTCATCAATGGTGAACTCATCAGCATGGGATATGACAATGTAAGTTAAATATCAAAAGCTTATTTTGCCTGTTTGACTATGTGCTGTGAATATGTTAATTCTAATAACCAAACATTTTAACTCAATCTCAGATTTTAAAAAATAATTTTCTGTTTAAAATTTGCTCTTTGTTTCCTAGATACTGTAGATAGTTTTTTTTTTAAAAATAATATATGTATCCAAATGCTGTACAGTATGTATGACCTACTGAAAGCAGACACAATACACTACCAGTATTGTGGTTCAGTTACTCTAATGGGATGTTCTTCAAAAATTACTGTAGAGTGCTAATAATTTACAAGGACATTAGTATAATGTGGCTATCAAGAAATAATTATTGTCTATTTATTATTTACAGAAACCATTACACCCTGGTAGACCTGGTCCCTAAAATGAGAGTTGTAAATGCAGTTGGTTAAATGAAAGAACACCCAGAAACTTCTACTGATATCAACCATGTTTATATTTGGAACAAAATATTGAACTGTAAACCAAAAAGATGTCTGTGTTAAGTGTTATGACCCTACTATCACTGATCATACTTAGGATTGTGTTTATAAGCTTTGCTGCAAATCTACACAGACTGATGTCAGTCCTGAAATTACAGCCCATGATATGAATGAAAATATTTAAACAATTTACATCAGCTTATCAAAAGAAGTACTGTACATTATTTAGGGAATTTAAACAAGCGAAGTGTCTTGTCCAAGAACCCAGGCAATGTACACAGCATGTGTCCTTGTACAAGACACTAGATTTTGGCTTGTATCTCTCTCTCTCTCTCTCTATCCAGGTGTATAAAGCAATATAAATGATGTTCTTATAGTAAAACAATGTTA
>NW_022734077.1:0-716 GCF_011630105.1 Anneissia japonica | reverse complement strand
TTTTTATTACTAGGCCTATAGGCCTATTTGATAGGCATCGAGTTACTATAAATATAATATGACTTAATGTAGGCTATTAGTACTCTGATGTTGAGTTGAAATCTACGGGGTGCCATACGCAGCAAAAGTCAATGTTAAAATCAAAATGTAATTGCAAAATTCAATGTCTAATTTATTAAAACGTAGGCGTAAATTTCTCAAAATGTAGATCTAATTTTTCAAAATGAAGTTCTAATTTTTCAAAACGTAGTTCAAATTTTTCCAAATGTAGTTCTAATTTCTTTAAAATGTAATTCAAATTCAAAACGTAGGTCTGACTTGATCAAACGCTCTCTCCAAATTATATTTCAAAACGTAAATCAAAAACCAGCCTGGTTTGAAATGCATTTTACAACAACATTAGAAATAGACTTTTGCTGCGTATGGCACGTTTGACTTGCGAAATGTAAATCAAAACTAATCAGCCAAGCATGACGTGGGCCTGTTCCATTAATGATGGGGGAATCATTTTTCGCTGCAGTCCAATGCCGTGAACAACGCTTCCCAGTGCGTCTGCTAATTTTGGATGGTCAGGATACCGCGATCACGAGCCCTGCTTGGCATTATAGGTTAGGCTTATGTGGGCTGGGATTTCCAACAAGGTCTTGGACGAGGCCTCTATACTATAGTAGGAGGTTTACATTTCGCATGTCTTGTGTTGTTGTAAAATGTATTTC
>NW_022734076.1:0-838 GCF_011630105.1 Anneissia japonica | reverse complement strand
ATTATTGACAGGTGGGATCCTTCCACATTTATTTCTCATTCATACATCAATATCATATTTACATTACAAAAGTATTTCATTATGAGAAATGTCATAGTCATTATTGGCATGGTAATTATCAAGGACTGTTAACTTGTAACAGTCCTTAAAATATGAAATATATGTATATATGTATATATGTATGCAATATGGGGATTTTTTTAAACAACAGTATATGTATTGCAATAGTCATAGACATACACATTACCCATTTGTCATGATTTGTTTAATTTTTAATTTTTCCATGAATATCTTATAATAATTTTTACTTATTTGCGTAAACATAAATTTACATTTTCTTTTGAAAATTTACTTCATCAGTTCCACTATATATTTCAATGATGTCTTCATTGTTTTATGTGTATAGTGTTTCATTACAGATCTGGTCATTTATAATTATATTATATTTGTACATAACACCAAATATTAATTTTTTCAGGTTACCCTGTATACCTTATTTAATGTAATTATTTTTTTTGTAATAATGTAAAACAATATACATAAAGTATAATTCCTGTACCAACAATATACATAAATTATAATTCCTGTATCAATATACAATAAATTTCAATAATGTTATTATCGATACAATCCAACTTGTATATAATGTTCGATTATAATAACGCATACATTCGTTTCTCTATCTTAATTCCCTTCTTAGTACCGTTGGTGTTTTTGTAGCGTTTTCAAATTTTTCATAATGAATTCTGCCATGAATCGTTCTTGTGACAACGACTTGATCGATATTTTGTAAATCATGTTAGTGTAAAATTGTATTTTACGATATTTTAAACGAGAT
>NW_022734075.1:0-650 GCF_011630105.1 Anneissia japonica | reverse complement strand
GTCATTTATCTCATATATTGTAATATTTGTGGTAAACAATATGTCGGAGAAACAAAAAACACTCTGCGTATGAGAATGACACAACATAGATCAGCTATCAGAACATCTAAGCTTGATCAACCAGTAGCCGAACATTTCAATTTAGCTGGTCATTCAATTTCAAATTTCAGAGTGATTGCGATTGACCACAATGCCAGTTGGAGCGACAAAAATCGCAAAGATAAAGAGAATCACTGGGAACTTTTACTTAAAACAACCACAACATTTGGACTCAATATTAGGAACGTTCTCCCAGTACACTAAATTAAACCAATGGCATTTCATTTTATTCTGGATAAATCATTTGGCTTATTTATTGAGGCTTGCCTCTAAAGTTTAGTTTTGGCCTTCCTGTTTACTTCTTTAGGCTGTTTATTCTAATCTCACCCAGCCTAATGTTTCCAATCATGCTTGCATTAAATTCTCACTTTATACCATCTAGCTTTTTCTACCCTCACTCACTCGCCACTGAGGAAGGACTAGTGTCCGAAAGCTATGGTTCTATTTCTGGCTGTTTATTTACGTTTACTTTTTAGCTGTTGCTTATCATTTTTGTATCTCTTCTGAGACCCAGCCATTGTTTCCCACAGCATTGTTGTTTTTCATATTCA
>NW_022734074.1:0-776 GCF_011630105.1 Anneissia japonica | reverse complement strand
ATATATAATGGAATATAATAAATACAAATACATGTCACTACTTTTGATGTTATTCTTTGACTATGTAGTACAGTAAACATATTTAAAGGAACAAAACATGTTTTACATGGTGGTCACCTTGGAATTTAATATGGCTGCTAAATGACCTTGACCTAAAATGGCTTTCGTAATGACCTGATGAAATAGTTCCTATCAAAAATTGAATTTTGTGAGCTTATGTATGATTTTGCTGTAAAATACGACCACTTACAAACTATTTAACAGAGAAATGAAATTGAATGACTTAAAATGACCATCTGACCATGTCACAAGTGCTATAAATCCTTGATCATGAAAATGTATTTTTAGACATCATAATTCTTATTGGAAGTTGTTTAAAAGCCGATATATTGATTGAATGACTTTAAATGACCATCTGACCATGTCACAAGTGCTATAAATCCTTGACCATGAAAATATATTTTTAGACATCATAATTCTTATTGTAAGTTGTTTAAAAGGCCGATATATTGATAAGTATAGGTTTTGCGTGGCAGCCATTTTGAAGTTTAAGATGGCTGCCAGAATGACCTCGAATGAAATATTGTAGTTCATAGTAAAAAGTTTGAATTTTGAGAGCCTGGGTATGAATCTAATGTAAAATTTGACAATTAATAATAATAATAATAATAATAGTTGGATTTGTAGAGCGCATCATGCGAAAAAGCAATTACAATTACGTAATTTTAAAGATACCATACAATATTTGACCTTGAATGACCTTACATGACCCATTT
>NW_022734073.1:0-3094 GCF_011630105.1 Anneissia japonica | reverse complement strand
TTTTCTAACATATTAATTAATATCTTAAATTCCTGTTCAATTTTTAATTTCCATTTTACTTATAAAGCACCCAATTCACCAGCTGTCTCGCTCTACAGAGCCAAAAATCCTGGAAGTTTTGGCTCTGTAAAGGGTGACAGTGGCGTCCCATAGAACATGTTAACACTGTCTCTACTCTTTAGCCCTCAACTCTAGAACATATAAATGATTGAGGCAGGCTAGATGACCTTCGGCACATCGGGTCATTGTGAAGCGATGAACGTCGTCGACGATGACAGCACGACGATGCGGTGGATAGCCTAGGGCCAGCCAGGGCTAGACTAGGCCTATACAATTTTGTACTTATGAAAGTATAATCTAATACCAGACAGACTCGGCATGGATATTCCCAGGTACTGTATATAGGCCTAGTTCTTGTTGAGAAGGATGCCAGCTGACCCAAAGGCTCATCCAAGTAGATGGTCTGGCCTAGGACCCCTACCTAGCCTAGGCTTAGGCCTAGGCTAGGGCTTCTACTACTACGCCTAGGCCTATATGCCCTAGCCAAGGCCCTGCTACAGGCTAAGCATACTACTGGCCTAGGTAGGGCTAAGCCCAACAATCCATGGTGGGGCTGTAGACTTAGGGCTAGAGCTAGGCCCTAGGCAATTAGTAATAGGCCTAGTAGTAGTAATATGCATCTACCCTTTATCTATGAAAAGTCCCTCTCTGAGCCCCCTCTAAGTCCTAGGCCTAATTCAAATTCCTGGCTCTGCCACTGCTTCTAGGCATAGTGGTGGTAGTAGTAGGGTCTAAAACAAGTGACCTAGGTCTAGGCTAGGCCTAACTACTAGCCCTTCCCATAATACACAGGCTGATTAGGAATGTCTTTGTTGGTTCTAGACCCTAGTCTATAGTATAATACTTTACCTAACGCCCACTACTACTACTCCAACAAGGTGTTTTAAGTTGTTTTGTCCTGAACACGTTATATCGTCATTGCGGACTTATAAAATCCGCATACGCTATAAAACTAAAAGAAAATGCATATTTTTGGAGTCCGTACCGAGCCCAAAAAATCCGCAATGAAAATATAACGTGTTCCTGACTCGATGTTTTTTGTGGGAAATGACCTGATATATATTGAGTTGAAACAACCAATATTAAATCTTTATACTTTTTTTAAATATTTGATCTGAATAGGTCTTATGCCCATTATATTTTAAAATTCATATCTGACATATATTTTTATAGTATAGTTTCATTAACATTATTGAAAAACTGAAAATTTTTATTTGTCATGAGCCAACTCGCTGGTGGACGATTTTCAAACCTTATATAATCCTTTTCCTTCAAAAAGCATCCTTTGAATTTTCCAAGTTCAATAAAAACCCCTCAATTTTCATATATTTCCATAGCGCCCCGTTAATTTACATTCCATTTTCATAAGCACCCTATTTGAATAAGCGCCCCGTTTGTGTAAGCACCCCTTAAAAATGCAAAAAAAATATATATTTTAAGCGCCCAGACGCTTATTCCGGCAAGTACGGTATCTTTGATTTTTTTCTATGGTACAGGCCTAAGAATGAGATAAAAATCATGGACCTTTTGAGAAGTGGTAAAGCCTTGAATTTTGCAGAATTAAAATGTCATTAAAAGACACTTTAGAAGTCGGAAAAGCTCATTTCCTGCAATCTAGGATTCAAAAATTTTCCAGGGGAGGACTCGGCTTTTTTGTAAACATTTTGAACCCACCTTTTACTAATCCTGGATCCGCCCCTGCTAAGGGTATGAAATAGTTGATTAAATAAGTTGCTTACCAGTAATAAATAATTAATGAAATATTAAAATCGCATAAATAGTAATCTAGATGTTTTTAGTGTTTATTTTACTAAATAAAAAATTGTCGCTGACAAAACATGTTATTTTTGACTAATAAACTTGTAGGACTATCATTTCACTGTTCTGTAATATCAATTTTAAATACAAATAAGCCTTCAGAAACTTTAAAAGATTATTATTATTATTATTTTACTGTTCTGTAAAAATATATCAATTTTAAATACAAATAAGCCTTCAGAAACTTTAAAAGATTATTATTATTGTATGATTATTATTATTATCATTATTATTATTATTATTATTATTATTATTATTACTGTATTATTATTATTGTTGTGGTTGTTGTTGTTATTATTGTTACTTTTTTATTAATTAATAAAAATAATTTTACATTACATTATTATTATTATTATTATTGGATTTTAAAATTTAGAGTTTAAATGTAGGCCTACTATTATTTATAAATAAGTAATATATTTTGCAAATTATGTTTAATTATGTTATATTCAGGGATGTAGTTAAGGTGAACGGGGCCAACCACCCTTATAGTTTTCTACCCACCCTTATTAACCCACTTTTCCATCCTTAAAATCCACTCTTATTATTTAGAGTTTACTAATGCTATCACGCTCCCATCCTTAAAATGTCTACCACCCACCCTTAGTTTTCTACAGACAACCCTGTATATTGTATACATTATATTGCATCCCCCTTACACAATAAAATCATAATCATTTTTAGTGTGGTATAATTGCTCAGAGAGTCGCCAGACAGCACTTGCTAGGTGTAGTATTTAGTGGGCAGGCTGAGAGAGTGTGCATTGAGGAATATTTTTAGTTCTAAATATACAGTTATTTCTTGTTTGTTTTTCCCCATAGAAATTTTGTCACATTTAAAGACGTTTCATGAATGCTGTTTTGTAATGCTGTAAAGAATACAGATGTCCTCAAGTTGGTATAAAGACTTCTGATTTGGAGTATCCATTGGTCTCTTCTTGTTTGAGAATGCCAGACGCCAAGCATACAGTATATGTGGCAATTTTGGAATGAACTTTGACTGTAGTTGAAAGTGGTCAATTAGAATGTTTCGGCTGTACTGAAGCTTTGACTGTAGTTGAAAATGGTCAATTAGAATGTTTCTGCTGTACTGAGAATTGGAATATCCAAAATTCTTTGTTCAATTCAAATATAAAATGTTGATGGTACTCACAATATTTATTAGTGACGTTTCACCACTACACTAGTGGCTTCATATCAGACTGGCGACTCATACT
>NW_022734072.1:0-1072 GCF_011630105.1 Anneissia japonica | reverse complement strand
TATAATTGAAAGTGAAAGCTAAAACAATGACTTTTATAATATACATATAAGTAAATATATAATCATATACAAATTATATAACATATATATAAATATATATAATTATAAATAAATATGTAATTAGTACAGTATGTTAATTACATACTGTAAAATCATTCGTAGTAAAAATCTGTAAATTAGAGAAATCTTAATTTAATTATTTCTCATTGGCAGTTACTATTTTTTATTACATTTTAAATGAGCAATTCAATAATTTAATTTACAATTTCAATATTTTCTACCGCAGAGAATAGGCCTACATAGCGGTAATGTAAGAAGATGGGACATACTTAAAGTGGGATCTTGGTTATCGGTTTCCATATCATGAATGAGTGGACGGCTAACATAAGATGATGCAGTCATGGTCGAGTCTTGCATTGCCCTTCTCTCTGCTCCCGTTGCACTTCTCGTAGAGGCTTCATTCACACCAGATCCATCTACTGACATCGACTGCGATCTCGTCGCAGTAGTTGTCATGGCTACTGATGTAGACACAGAAGGTACGATTTCTGCATATACAATAGAAAGGAAATAGTGTTTGAAAGCATTACAGGTATTGCATGTTTTTCAGACATACATTGAAATCGTTTCCCCATCTATAACTTTTGCATATATAGACCTATTATATTAAATATTTTTCATCATTTTCAGTTTATACATTCATTTAAGCATTACGACAACGACAACATGGAATTGTTTATTTTCAGCCATACTTTTATATAGGCCTAACCTTAGGTCCTAATCCCAAGCCCAGCCTATATAATTGTGATTTGTATGGAATATACGTGTAACACAACGTAATTTCCCACAAAAAGATAATTTGACATGATGATGTTTTTAATTGCGACGTTGAAATGTTCTGAAACAAAATAAAAACAGTGGTGTTTCGACTGCAGTTTTTGCAGTGTAGTTGTTTAAATGTATGCGAAATTTTGTGCCTGCTATTTGTAATGATGTGGTGGCCTTTAAAATGACATTGGCAAAGTTACGTAAGTTACCAGCCAGAAATAAATAAATAAGTAAATTATATATA
>NW_022734071.1:0-1124 GCF_011630105.1 Anneissia japonica | reverse complement strand
ATTTGACAAATACGACTAAGAGAAATACTGCATATAGTGTTTTTTTTTTCTTACTTTTTCTTTCTAATTAAATTCTTGGTCACTATTCGTTTGTTTGGTTTTAGGTTTAGACTAAATGGGTTTATATTATAACGGTCTTTTTCTGTATACATGCAGTAGTTGTTAACAAACCATGTCTTAAAATCAGATTATAACATCAGATAAAATCAAATTATTAATAAACCATCGTAGGTCTACTCTGAGAGTACAGCAGCGGGTCCAGGGATTTGCAGGATAAAGGCTCAGGGGTCTCACCATTGAAGGGTGCCTCGCATATCGTGAGGCACCCTTCAATGCAAGCCCAACCGCAGGGTCTCTTTGTACGCAGCCCGTGCGTGCACGTAGGTACCTGTGAATGTAGGGGGAGGTCGGTCGATACTAAATAAATGGATAGGGTGCGGCTCCGTACCGTAAAGTAAGCGTGACGATCGTAGGATGCACTGAAATGTCCGTTTTTTTTTTAACGGTAGTACCGTGTAAAAAATTGTGAATAACCAGCCGTGCGCAAGCATAACAAAAGAAGGCACAGGCTAGAACTGGTTTTATACTTAGGCCAGCATAACATAACTAAATTTCAATGCAGCCAACTCTTAGGTTACGATTTTTATTTTGGGGCTATAATATTGCTGGGGTAAATGCAGGGGGACGACAGGGGTCCAGGCCTGTCTGACTGGGGAAAGTTCCCACTCACCCCGCCCCAGTTTCCCCTCCCCCCGCCCCCCCCCCCCACGCTGACGCCACCACTGGGTGCCATCAGATCCCCGTCGGGCAAATCCTGACGACACCACTGCATAATGGAAGCTACTGTATTCATAAATTTGTAAGTTAATACTTGTATAATATCAAGGCTACTTACGCCCAGAATAAAAAATGGGTGCCATTTTTGTAGTAACGCTACAATAACATACGTTTGATATAACAATGCAAGCTATACAAAACTTCTTTTCTCGTGGCATTTTTTATCTATTGTGTTTATGTAATGAACTTTATCGTTCTTTACATATCTTTTTCAATCGCATGTCGTGAGGCACCCTTCAATACAAGCCCAACCGCAGGATCTCTTTGTACGCAGCCCGTGCGTGCAC
>NW_022734070.1:0-849 GCF_011630105.1 Anneissia japonica | reverse complement strand
ACCACTGTAGTGGGAGGAGTTAAAGAATAACAATGCGGATTATAATGAGAGTAATTAAAATCGGGAAATTTCAAGTCTCTTTCAGACAGAAAAATTAATGAACTCAAATATATTCTCAAATACAAAACTCACATCTTTGGCCTCAACAGAGATCTCGGCATCATTAGTGATTACACATTCAGCCACCACTAACATCATTGTATCACCGTTTATTATATTATTACATTATTTTACACATGCTGTTTATTTTTGTCATTTCCCGGCTTCTGTTTGATTTTCATTGTTATTATTTGGTTTTTGCTTTTGATCACTCATTCCTATTTGCGATTTTGACATAGACATATTTTTAATCTTTTTTATTTTATTAATTCATGTATTTTTATATCAACAGGTTTTATTATAACGTGTTGTTTACTTATTTCCTACCTTCTTGATGTAGCTATGCTACACTCATTTTTATTATACTTTTTCATAACATTGATTCATTTTGACTATTTTATTTATTTACCTCGCTCTTAACATTATATATTTATCATTTTACATACTTGCGTCCATAGTGGCCTAAATGTTATGCTATGTTTCTCTATTTCCTGTTTTTATTTAGAATTTTGGTCAATATACTATAGTTTGTTTATTATACTGTCAGCATAATATGGGAACGACTATTAATCTCCGTTCTCATTACAAACTGTTTATTACTATCAATGTACAGGCCTACCCGATTTTAATTACTCTCATTATAATCCGCATTGTTATTCTTTAACTCCTCCCACTACAGTGGTTTTGTGTGTCCACTTTTTGCTAGTTTTTTCATGTACCTTGATAAAGACCTGAGGATAGGTCGAAATA
>NW_022734069.1:0-2795 GCF_011630105.1 Anneissia japonica | reverse complement strand
CAGTATTTTCGTTTTTAATTGCGTTTCTTCTATTGTTTCCTTCTCAGTTGTACAATACTCATTTTCATTATCATTTTGCAGTTCTTCAATTTTTTGCGCAAGACTATCAATCTTGGCTTCTAATTTGGCCATTTTCTCTAGTTGAAATTCATTTGTTTTAGATAATGTACTTACAACATCAAGGAGTCGAGTTATATCTGAAGGCATCGACCGGCAGATGTAACATGGCCATACACCAGATATCTCTTCATCACTTAGTTTGAGGCATTTTGAATAGCAGTGGCCACATATGCAACATCTAATCGAGTCTCCTTGAGTTTTTCCTTTTTTTGAGCAACCAGTAATACACATTTTTCCTGGTATATCGCATTTCTTCATATTTTCAGTCATTGTGATAGGATATCAGCTGCTACAGTTGTAGCCTTTAGCGAATGATTTTAAGCATACCGAGAAAACTTAGATCTACCAAGCGTCATGTAGCGAATCTAATAAGTATATATAAGGATATAAAGAAAAATATAAAATTTCAAAACAAGTTAGAAAAGTTAGAGTTTACTTAGTTGTTTCTCCGTTGATTGATTGTTGCAGTTCTTGTCGAAAATCTAATCAGGCTATCCAACTCACTAGTAGGCTAAGACAATGGTCTCAGCTTGGTATGTATAACTGGAACAAAAGGT
The DNA here is from genome assembly GCF_011630105.1 of Anneissia japonica. NCBI lineage: Eukaryota > Metazoa > Echinodermata > Crinoidea > Comatulida > Comatulidae > Anneissia > Anneissia japonica. The sequence goes on along the minus strand of NW_022734069.1, from coordinate 2,118 downwards.
TCAGCTATGCTTGTCTGGGCTAGAACAATAGGTTTTAACTAAATTATGAAATAGATTTCAGATGGTATCAATATTCAATTCAATTAAAATCAAAGATACATTTTATTGACCATTTATTAAAGTATAGTATATGAAAACGCAACAAAAAGAATAGCATGAAGCACATACTAAATTCCATTTTTTCAATTACAAGATCATGTTGCAATCATGAATATATCCCCGTAAATGGAAGAAAGAGAATATAGTAGAAAGATATGTTGTTAGTGGAAAGATAGCAAAACAATAATACTTAGGCCTATGATAAACCGATTCACGAACTAAAATATATAGGGCCTAGGCATATTAAATTTTTCGTTTTCGCAACTCCTTCGGTGCTCCATATATTTGTTCGAAATAAACCGCGACCGAAACGAAGCGCGACCGAAACAAAGCGCGACCGAAACAAAGCGCGACCGAAACGAAGCGCGACCGAAACAAAGCGCGACCGAAACGAAGCGCGACCGAAATGATCGGCTACCATTAAAACCTGTACTGACTAAAATGAACTTAAGGTTAGAGATACAATGGTTGGCTTGGTTAAAATGCTTAGCTACAGGAAAGCCTAGTGTATTGTCTCTAATAGATTTTTTATGTGATTATTGCATCTTAGTCTAAATTTGCAACCAGTTTTCCCGACGTATATAGTATCCATACATTGGGTACACCAAATAAGATATAAGACATTTGAGGCGTTGCAAGTGAGCGATGGTGGGTGTATGGTTAAGTGGCGGATGTTGATGGTGTCGTCGGTGGCGGATGTTGATGGTGTCGTCACAGCATCAAGTTCACCACGGAAAACTCTTACTCAGAAATTCCATTTTTAGATGTATCAGTTGGTTTAAAAGAGAATGAAGTCACAACAACAGTTTACACCAAGCCCACAGACAACCACAGATATCTCAACTTCAATAGCGCTCATCCCATAAAACTCAAAAAATCCATAATATATAGTCAGGCGCTCAGAATAAAACGAATTTGCTCCGCCAATACCGAATTCGATGAACATATTAACACTCTCATCCACAAATTAAGACTCAGCAATTTCCGCATGAAACTGATCAAAACATTAATTATTAAGGCCTCGTCTAAATCACGCCAGCAACTCCTTGAATATAAAGCCAAGTCGAATTCTATTCGCATACCCCTTGTCCTCGACTACAACCCCCGATCGTCCAACATCTCGCCAAAACTATCACCCAAGATTTTCGCATTCTTTCTGACTGCACTTCATCAAATTCAAAAGCACTCAAATCACCACCTCTCATAGCATACCAGCAACCTCCTAGCCTTAATTCACTACTAACTTCATCTAAATTTCCCACTATCACCCCTAAATTTGGTAATCACCCTTGTGGCAATTCACGATGCCAAATTTGTAAGCTTCTTATTACCGACGACACCATCAACATCCACTTAACCATACACCCACCATCGCTCACTTGCAACGCCTCAAATGTCATATCTTATTTGGTGTACCCAATGTATGGATACTATATACGTCGGGAAAACTGGTTGCAAATTTAGACTAAGATGCAATAATCCCATAAAAAATCAATTAGAGACAATACCCTAGGCTTTCCTGTAGTTAAGCATTTTAACCAAGCCAACCATTGTATCTCTAACTTTAAGTTCATTTTAGTCAGTACAGGTTTTAATCCCCTCACCGACAGACGTTGTTGCGAATTGAAATGGATCTTAAAATTAAATACTCACAAAAATGGCGTAAATAAAGATTTAGGATTTCTCACAGATTACATTTTTTATTAATCAATGCATTCATCCATCTTGATACATTTTATTCATCCTTTATATACTATTTAACTTGTCATATTTCATTTTCATAGGCTCAGGCTAGTGAGATCATAGGCCTACATTCGGCTGATTAGCCCTTTCGTTTATCTTTATTTTCTTTATTGTTACCACCCTTTATAATCCGGTCTAATTACACATATCATTTACAGTTTATCTTAGTCACTGCTATATAGTTTATCCCCTATTGCTAGTTTGTAAAGCTTTTTTAATCATACGTGTTATCGCTGAGGAAGAGCACAGGCATGCTCGAAATATTCGAAATAAAAT
>NW_022734068.1:0-657 GCF_011630105.1 Anneissia japonica | reverse complement strand
TTTGGAGTAGGGGATTGTCTCCCGGTGTACTGTCCAATCACCATCAGAAGGACCCCACTGGAAATAAGTCTTCTTCTAGACTTTCGTGGGCTATCCTTGGTGTTTACAGCGAATAAATCCAATCCAATCCAATGTTTAACGCCTTAAACAGCTCATCCGAAAGACAGTGCGCTATTGTAACTTGTATTTCAGCCCTCCTACTGAAACACAAGGAGAGGCAGCGATGGGAATTGAACCTACTTAACTACTTTGTATATTTTTTTATGTATTGTTTTTCGTATTTTACTTTGTATTGAGATGCGAATAAATTCAAATCAAATGAACCAGGGACCTAGAGATCTCCACGGTTCAGCGCACACACAGTGGCTACCACCAGATTAGCTGCTCTCTAACATAACATTATTTATTTCAACAGGTAATGAATGGAAGACCAGATTTGAAACACAACAGGAATTGAACCAGCTGCTTCAAAAACAAATATTATTCCTGAGGGAACGACTGGAAAAAACAAGGGAGAATCTGAAGGATACACAAGGGGGTGGAGAGATGAGGTCATATGATGAATTGTCAGAGGTAGGTCTTACCCACTCCCCCCCCCCACCCCACCAATCAAAAAGTAAAATTTGCCAGCGCAGGTACAGTAGGCATTTACCAATA
>NW_022734067.1:0-744 GCF_011630105.1 Anneissia japonica | reverse complement strand
GGCCAAAGGTAATTAATGCTGAAATTATTATTATTATTATTATTATTATTATTATTATTATTATTTAACTTTAATTACATTACAATGATAGTTTGGACAAGTTCAATAACGCCGGAATGGTATATTATTTATTTAATATTTCTCTTATGCGCTCTATTTTTCATTTCATGCTTCAATTTTTTCCCATTTCCCCCCTAAAATTTCAGTCCATGTCAGTATGTGAAGCGTGACTGTTGTGTCAGCCTATGACCCTAGTTTAAGGAGGGGCCTTGGTAAGACCTCAGCCTGTAGTTAGGCCTATATAGTTTATCCTCTTTCTCTCTAGCTTTTGGTATAACTGTACCTATCTACACTTTATAACAGGAGGTACTAGCTGTTGTTGTTGTAGATAATATACTAACATTTAATAACATCCAAGAAGGTCACAGTTAGTTACACAGTGACGTACAACACGTAAGTCCGTGAAATTTCATAGGCCTAACGTAGGTAAACATAGAAAGAGCAATAACAGTAAAACTCGAGCGTCACGACACTGCGAAGTGTCTGCTCTTGTTCCTCGTATCGTACTCACTCGAGTCAATCCGAGATGGCCCGAGTGAAGTTTCATACAAATGTTTCGTACGGGAAAAAAAATCGCGGCCAGGACTATAATCGTTTTAGGTAGGCAGAAGGGAGTTGGTTAGCTTGAGACATCCGCATCTTCAATTTTAAAAATTTACCCAGATTAATTAATATGCATGAAGT
>NW_022734066.1:0-1158 GCF_011630105.1 Anneissia japonica | reverse complement strand
CAGACATCTGTTGGGGCTCGTTTTTCTTCAACAAAGGCGTGTATTGTAGTTACAAATATAATTTATTTTAAAACAGTCTAAATATGAAGATTCTTTAAAACATTTCTTAAACTATAGACTTTATAAACAATTTTCGTTATTTTGTTTACTTTTGTTACTGCCACCAAAAATGTAGTGGGAATTTTTAAACAGTAATTTATTGTATTTTTACAGAAATTATTTTTAATAAATTTAAAATTGTAATTCTACATTATTAACGGTTGACAAGCTTATTATTTACGTCACCTGTGATTGTACGTTACGGTTGACGACAATAATTTACAGTATTTTTACAGGAATTACTTATTTACGGTATTTTGACGGTATTTTTACAGGAAAAAATTAATAACGGTACCTGTGATTTTACATTACGTTTGACTACCGTATTTCTATCAACAGTAATTTACCGTATTTTTACAGAAATTTATTTTTAACGGAAATGTAATTTTACATTACGGTAAAGTACTGGCGTCCTGGTTGCCAGTATTTTGACGGTAATTTTACAGGAAAATTTTTAACAGTGTATATGCATACATGCTTTCGACCTTCAAGTTTGCTGCGAAATCTTTAAATATACATGAATGTAAATCATTAGCAATGTTTACTGCTATAATTCTTTATGAATGTAAAACCAAGTCATGGATGCCCATGCAGGTGGAAGAGCATACTGTATGCTAGAAAAATAAGGGGTAAAGTATCTATTTTTAGACAAAACTGCTCCCACATTCATACACTTGACCTAACGCAGTCCGTACTGTTGTTATAATTATAGGGTCTTGATAATCAATTTAAAAAAAACATTCTATAGTAGGCTAAAAATATACCGTATCAAACATTTCTCTACAAATTAAATCGTAAGCATTGCAGAAGTTCACAAGAATCAGAACGACTGAAAAGCTTTTCATTTTGATTTCTATAATCCTCTGAATAGCTAAAATATTATGTGAAACATAGACTTTCTTCCTTAGGTTTAGTATTTCAATCGTGTTTCCAATATGATCTAAGCATCTTCTATGTTTTTATAAAGTGAATTGGAGAAGCTTGTACATTTAAGACTACACAGCCGTCGGACGCATTTTGCAAGTGGAGGCCATTACAGTAATAGCGTGGGGGGGGGGG
>NW_022734065.1:0-560 GCF_011630105.1 Anneissia japonica | reverse complement strand
CTCCCCACTGTGAAAGATTACCATACATGATAAAATGATGATTTTCTTCCAGTGTTTTATAGCGGTATATATATATATATGTATATATATATATAATATACATATACATATATATAGTTATATATGTATATATATAAATATATATATGTATATATATAAATATATATATGTATATATAAATATATATACAGTTCATGTAGACATAGACGCAAGTTCTTGTTACGATATATTACTTAATCCTGTAGGCTTTCTTTTATCCATCTAAACAATAGAGACTTAATAATAACTTTGTAATTAACATACTTTTGTTCTGATAAACAATCTATGTACTTCATTGTTCCTTCACTCAGAGCCCAGCACCTGATGATTGAGGCACCCCTCATGAAACAGCCTGTAGTGCAATAAAATGTTGAGTCTTTAACCCAGTGTTACATGTTTTATTTGTATATAAATTTATATGTATATATATATAAATATAAATCAAGATAGCCGTTTACACTGTTAAATTATATATAAATCATCAAAGAAAGTTAAATACAGTGTTCGAATAAAGGACATAA
>NW_022734064.1:0-761 GCF_011630105.1 Anneissia japonica | reverse complement strand
CACCCGCGGTCCATGCATCACACCATGATCCAGTAATACTACATTAAAATGACAAACACAAAGAATGCATTTCTAGGCATCTAGCTAGGGCAAAAAATTTCTGGGGAGCATGTTGATTATGTCAATGTTGATAATGATCAAGATATGCTTTCTCCAGTTTCGCAATTCAATTCTTTCTTTAGGCTGCATGATCACTTCAGATAATATTAATCAGACCTGAATTTCTACAGACTTTGGCCTAACTACACATGCTAGACCTAGCTGGGCTCTACTAACTAGCTAGAGGCGTATGTATGGACTAGGGCTAGGCTAGGCCCAGGCATAAAAACATTTGTTAATTACCTAGGGGCCTAGCCTTCTGGGTAGGTGGCGCCTCGACGAGGACTGTTTGAGTGCTGCTTGCTTTAATATTGACACAAGCTAGCTGATATGAGTGAGAAACCTCTCGTGTCTCTACTACAGCGTTGGCTAGTCTAGCTTAATGCCTAGAGAAACCAATGTGCACCGTAAATTACACAAAGACTACTACCAACCGTTAAAAAGAATAACTTACAGACTACACCTACACTACTACACGAACACGCACATTGCAGCGCTTCATCAAACGGATGCCTGTGTTGTTATGAAGTGGCGTGACTTTTGTTTTGACCCGAAAAAACTACTGAACCGCATAATCAATATTCATGATCATGCCATCGCAGAGCCATATATATAAAGAGTTGCGACATTCCGCTCCTTGGTTTACGAAAGTCACGTGGTAC
>NW_022734063.1:0-538 GCF_011630105.1 Anneissia japonica | reverse complement strand
CGTTTAAAAAAAAAAAAAAAAAAAAAATTATATATTTTTATGAATGATATTGTATATTTTTATGGCGACTCTTATTGGTGTTTTTGATACACTGTTGAGTCTTGAATAAATAAATAAATAAATAAATAAATAAATAAATAAATAAATAAATAAATATCAGACTAACTGTTCCGTGTGCTGTAATTGTGAAGGGAAAAATTAGGTTTGAAGATGTTATAAAAGTGCATTGGTAAGATATAGTGGTTGGAAGCATACATAAATAAACATTGTTGCAGGGAGTTGATATCAGTAAGTTTGAGAAGGTTGAGATTGGAGAATAAATGGCATAGTGGTGGAGCACCAGAAATCATGCTGATAGCCTTCTTTTGAATAATTTAAAGTTTGTTTAAGTTGGATGGGTAGGTGTTACCCCAGACAATGTTGCAGTAGGTCAGGTACAGAAGAATAAAGACACAGTAAAGTATACGAAGAACATTGTGGGGAACAAATGAATTTCCTCTCCAATTAGACATTTAAGTCAAGAATTTTTATCTCTTTA
>NW_022734062.1:0-501 GCF_011630105.1 Anneissia japonica | reverse complement strand
CGGAGTGCAGACTGTACACCTCTTTAGTAGTAGGCAATAGTCTCCACTGTGTGGATGCTAGGTTGAAAATCAATTCCAAGTTTGTGTGAGTGTCTTATACTGAACAAGTTTAGCAAACCTTTTATCTTTTATTTTTCTAGTGTGCATTTGATTCTAATATCCATTTAAGGTAAGAAGTTTTTTCTTTAAAACAACAGTGCTTAGTTAATGTTTCCTAATCTTTAGTGAAAGATTTGACCCAATCTGAATGCTATAGCATTTCTATGAATAGTTTATAGTATTTATATAATAGTGGGAGAAGGGAGTAGAGTTTTAAATGAATGTTTATACATTGGTATGACTATATACAATATATATATATATATATATATAAATGTATTTTTGTTGCTCTTAAATTCATCTTTATACTACTTTCTGTTCGGAAGTTTGGCTGTATTGTACATGAGTATACACAGACCAGTACTGTCTCACAAAGCAAGACCTTAGGCTGTTTGAGAAACT
>NW_022734061.1:1026488-1040536 GCF_011630105.1 Anneissia japonica | reverse complement strand
TTTGTTAAATATGCTTAAGATCTAAGTAAGGAGGTACGTTTAAATTAAAATGACATTTTAATTTTGTCAATAAAATCATAAATATTTTGTTAATATGTAAATGGTTTTGCGTCCAATCGCCATAGGTAGAAACGCTAGGTAAACCCCACGGAGACTGTGACAAATCTGTGAAGCTTAACAACTACGAAATATATACGGTCGCCGGGTGCTTACTGGAGTGCCGGTATAAACGCATTGTCGAAGAGTGTGATTGCAGACCTATTCGGTAAGTAAAGGCTATAGACAAATCCAATTAAGCGCCTACTTGCTTACAAGTTCTTAAAGTGGTGCAAAGAGTTGATTACCATAATCAACATACTGTATGCACAATATTTCCAATGCAAATTGTAGTAGATACCTGAAGCCCTAGTTATGGTGTCTGCAGGCAGTAGTGGTAGTGGGAGAATCCTCCCCTATCGGACAGACACGGACCTTCTGTCGGATCAAAAACTTAAAAAAAAATTGATTTGTCCATCCTAATAACGTTATTTTGACTGCCAATCCCTAATGTTGGTGTGACGCTATTCCAAAGCAGTTGCAACCTCATCACACATAATTCCTCTGCTTGACGCAAGTAATGAAGTACCAGTTGAGAATGAGACCTGACAGGTCTCGAAACGTTCTGTAAGTACGTCTTTACCTTTATTGGTTGATTAAAATAACCTTTAAAACCTATTTCATTATTGTCAAGGCATGATCACACTATTGTAAGACAAGAAAAAGTAATGTAATCGTGAAAACGTTGTTCCAATAATTTAGCGGACACCCACAATTCTTGCGGACCCCACATTTTTTGTGGACCCTTTTGACTTGGCAGATCCCCAATCATTTTTTGCGGACCCATTGGGAACAATTGTTGCACACATCAATATCAGGGATTGAACATTAGGTGCTATCGGACCCCCCACACCTCCTTCTCCTTAAATAGCAGCTGGTCATATATGAGACAACTCATGTGCTCCTTCATCCCTGTTCATGGTGTTTGCAGGTTTCCTGATGTTTATTGTTTCTTTTATTTTGTTTTTCTCCTGTATCACCCTCTTTTCCTAAGATAGCAGCATCCTAATCTATGACATAGTTTTGTTGTAGTGCGTGATCAGAGATTGCGGATTTATGTTGGAATTGATGATGTTGACGTTATTTGAGCCCTGGTTAAAACACCTTTCGTGTTGTTGTCCGTGTCATGTTTCCAGCGGCTGAGATTAAACCACGCCTTTCTAAAATCCACAAACATAATTGCCCGATCCGACGCATTGTAGATAGTAGTAGCACCATCTTTATGGTGTCTCACGTTTCATTAAGGAGATTTTAAAACCCATAGTCGGTGAAGCAGAACATCATGTTGAGAACTCAAAACAACTTGCGATTAAACTAAGAAACATCAGCGAACTAATACATTTTTACGAAAGCCTATTCGTGCCACTTAAGTATATAAAATCATCAAAATTTAATCCGAAATTTCGGATTAGTAATCCGAAATAACGGATTAGTAATCCGTTATTTCGAATTAGAAACTCGTTATTTCGGATTACTAATCCGAAATTTCGAATTAGTAATTCGTTATTTCGAATTAGTAATCCGTTATTTCGGATTACTAATCCGAAATTTCGAATTAAGTAATTCGTTATTTCGAATTAGTAATTCGTTATTTCGGATTACTATTTCGAAATTTCGAATTAGTAATCCGAAATAACGAATGACTAATTCGAAATAACGAATTACTTAATTCGAAATAACGAATTACTAACTCGAAATAACGAATTAGTAATTCGAAATAACGAATTACTTAATTCGAAATAACGAATTACTAACTCGAAATAACGAATTAGTAATACAAAATAACGAATTACTAACTCAAAATAACGAATTACTCTGAGTGAATTTTCAAGAGCCCGTACACATGTGACAAAGATGTGTTTGATCTTTGTTCGATATTAATGAGAGAAAGACAACTGTCTCAACCAAATAATCCTGAAGAGAGTCTGTATTTGTATAATGTTTTACGAATTGCAATAACTGAATTATTTTGAGAATGAAGCTGGGTTTTTTTTTCTCAATAAGCAGTGTGTACAGTAACAGGTACAACAAAAATTACTGCAACAAAAAAGATTTAAGTTTATACATACATTACAATTTGTTTTGTTTTTTTAACCTATTTAATTTCAGTGCGTAGAGTTCTTATCACGCCATCTTANCTGTTGTTTTGTACAAAAGCATTGATTCTAATCGTGCACCTTTACGTTCGTAGTCGTACTCCGTGTCGAACTAGCACCTGTATCTTATACACATCTAGATGTGTATAAGAGACAGCATGTATAATGGTCGAGTCCATCGAACCGGCTAAATCACGCTGCGGGTTTCGAAAAATAACTGAACGTTTTTAAACTGCTCGTAACAAAAAAGTAAACACTTAATTCTCTATGTTTACATATTACAAATCAGCAAAGATTTCTCTTACTTTTGATACAAAAATGGTAAACTTTATGCAAGTATTAGCTGAGAAATCGCTGTTTTTCTGTCAACTTTACACCAGCACGAGCCGCCTGTAGGCCAGGCCTATCGGCGAGAACTGGCGCCTATCCATTACTATTAGTCGATGTGTGTCAGATCGAGTCAATGTCTCTAAAGAAATGGGCGTTCCGACGAGACCTCTCATCCAATCAAATTGATTTTTAGCTTAACAGACAGCTTGATTAGTCTATTTTACATACCGAAACTGCCGTTAAAATCGGCCCACTGGTTCAGAAGTTAGAGTGATTTTTGTAAACATGATCGCAAAATTGTGTAAACAGATAGGAGTTAATACACTGGGCGATCGCCAACTGACTTGGCTTAAAAAAAAGATTCCGACGACACCTCATTGATTTTAAAATTAAAAATAACATGACATTATAGCTGAATAAATAAGGAACAAGTTTCAAAAACTGCCAGAAAAATCGGTCTAATATTAACAAAGATACGTTAAAAAAACTGCTCAAAAAGGGCTTATTTTCAGCGATTTCTCACCGTTTAGCGATTTCGGGCCGGATTTTTGGAACACAAAACAAATTGTAATGAAAATATTAAAGAAAAACATAGGCCTATAATTATTTTCAGCTGTCTCGATTTTAATGAAAATATTTTTTATTATTAATGCTAAAACAGACATTATACAGTACACTATAATTTATGATAAACTAGACTTTTTTCCAGTATAGCTCAGCAAGACATAATCACCATACTAATAGCTATTTATTGAGATCCTGTGTAAATACTGCTTTTCTTTCTTTTATCACTGTAGTAAATAATGAATAGATTATTAAATACATGCCAATATTAAATGAACAATTATGTTCTTTTTATTTGTAACAACGCTATTATGACAGCATGATTCATGTGTTCCTTTCAAAATTACTGAAACCGAGTGAAACGTGTGAAAACTAGGGCAAGACGTTACGGCGTCCCAACTCTCTCTCTAGGCCTAGGCCTACGTCCTCGCTCCTGAGTAATTCGTTATTTCGAGTTAGTAATTCGAGTTACTAATTCGAAATAACGGATTACGAATCCGTTATTTCTGATTAAATTTTGATGATTTTATATACTTAAGTGGCACGAATAGGCTTTCGTACATTTTCCCATAAACGAAATAACGAATTAGTAATCCGAAAAAACGAATTACTTATTCGAAATAACGAATTACTTAATTCGAAATTTCGGATTAGTAATCCGAAATAACGGATTACTAATTTGAAATAACGAATTACTAATTCGAAATTTCGGATTAGTAATCCGAAATAACGAGTTACTAATTCGAAATAACGGATTACTAATCCGTTATTTCGGATTAAATTTTGATGATTTTATATACTTAAGTGGCACGAATAGGCTTTCGTACATTTTCCCATAAATTCGAGATAATTTATTTCAATAATGGAATACCTTTAACAGGCATGACTGCGTTCACTGTAAATTGTAAATTCCAATATCTTATTAGTAATCTGATAGAATCTTTTAAATTATTTTTTTGTATGTATGTATTCTCTATGTGAAGATGTTTAGTATAGGAGAGCCACTTGATAGTGGCAATCCTCAGTCGATGTACTTCTTATTTCCGTGTTTTCTCTTGTATTGCTTTTACATGGATATTAAACAAATTTAAAAAATCAGGAGGGAGCCCTGAATTTGACAAAATTAAAAGTAAATAGGGGATAACAGAATATTAACTTCAAATTTTTAGTCTGAAAGTGTCATTTCCGGCCATCTACAAGTGCAATAAACATAACAATTTCCTACCTGAGGTGCTTAAATCCCTAATTTTGAACATTTACTGTCTGACAGTACCCCTCCCCTTCTGTCTATGTCTAATTCCAAGATCCACGATGTCGTAATTTGGCAAATCATGTTCTATCCTAAATTTTAATGACAAAATATCAGCATTGAGCCGCCCTAAGTTTTGCACATTAAAAATTAAATGGGGGATGGGGAAAAATAAAATTACCTTCAAATTTTGAATTTGACAGTGCCATTTCTGGCCATCAGCGGTATATAAGCCCTACATAAAAAATGTTGTACCTCAGCCCAACCATGGTGAGGCGGAGGTGGTTTCTATTTCGAATTCCAGGATTCGCTGTTTAACGTCGTACATTCGTTGCGAATCATCTTCTATCTGTAGGCCTAATATTATTGTTGGGATATGGACAATGAGTGATATTTGGACAGGGGGGGGGCGGGTTCCGTGAAAATTTTGGCATGTCCAGAGGGATCCTTGAAAGTACGTGAACCCTACCAAGGACTTTTTATTCAAACTCGGACGAGGCTATAGTCGGCCAATTAGTTGGGACCCACCGTCGGAAATTTCGGACTCCTTTTCGGCAAATTTCCGGAGCCACCAGTGTCTGCAGGGGAGGGGGGGATTAATGTAGGCAAAAATGGCCCCGGAAGAAATGGCCCCCGTGAAAAAAGTCCCCCGTGAAAAATTTCCTGGAATATATGTCCCCGGTAAAAATGGCTCCAAATGACAGGTAGGTTAAAATGGCGCCCAATCATCAAATTTAATAATAAATCTTTTTTTTTAATCTTTTAACTTTTTAAATGCTGCAAAATAGCACAAATTGAATCAATAAATCAGCTTAATCGATGTTTAGTAGTCTATGTGTTTTAGAGAATGATTTATATTTTTTTTTCTTTGTTTATTAAAGTTTGTTATAAAATTATAACCTAAATATACACAGTACCTTATTATTGACTTTGTTATTAGTTTAATTTATTTAAGTGAAATTATATAATCATAAAAAACTTTTTAACGTACCCACTTAATCTAAATTTACTTATTATGTAGAATGACAGTAGTGAATCTATTGAAGAAATTAACACAAAATATTGATTGATTAAATTATTTTATTTAGAAACCAAACCAATGATACGTTGATTGAATAAATTATTTATTTTAAAAAATTTGTTTAAAAAAATCAAAAAAATTGATTCAAATTACTGAATTTTATAATATAAAAGTTGCAATATTTACTACATATTTTTTCTTAATCTAATACATGAACAATCTATTCTCATCACTTTGTGTTAACAATATTTTATTTTAATTGACAGTGATAACCTTTCCAGCCTTACTATATCAAGGTATCTTTTATTCATAAACAAAGTCAAAATACATTAAAAAAACATTTCTGGCAGTTCACAGAACTGAATTGCGAAAACGTTAAAAATACATTATTTATAAAATTATTAGTTATTTCAATTAAGATTCAAATTATTATTACTGTACAAATTATTTATAAAATTATTTTAATATATGTACAAATTAAGGAATTTAACATTCAGAAAGACATAAACATTTAAAAATTGACAACATAACAAGCAATATAAATAATCAGGACATAGATAAAAAACAAAAAAGAACAAAACAAGGGAGGTTTTACTGAGATGTGCTGAGGAAGAAAGGGTTCATAAAGAAAGAAAGCAGAGAAAGGAAAAAAAAGATGAATTATTATCCTTTTTCCTTCCTTTCCCCTCCCTCTTCCATATTCTCCACTCTATAGGTTTTATGATTACAAGCTTTTATTTGATTATTTATTTTTATTGAGAATCCTGACCATAGATGGCACAGGACTGGAGTAGAACCTCTCTGTTTTACACTTATATTCCTTGTATGCAAAGTTATTGCGTTTTGACATATTGTGCGTATTACAGGATTTTGGAAACCAGGATTTAAAAAGATCAGATTCAGATGATTTGATAGCAAAGCGGTTACAGAGAGTGTCTCTACGGGTGGAGAGCCTCTCGAGACTCAGAACAGATAGGGCCGAATCATATGAAGTATAATCACTTTGTAGTATGCATCGGCACACTCTGATCTGGATTCTTTCAATCATTTTGGTAAGTTTTACACTAAGACCATGATGCCATAATGGTGCAGCATATTCTAACACTGGGCGGACATAGCTCTTGTAAATTTCAACTAATTCATCTTGGCTAAAACCGGCACGTTTTAGTGACCAAAGAATAAATAGTTTACGACCTTCAAACAGGTGTGACTGTCTCTTATACACATCTAGATGTGTATAAGAGACAAGAACACCCAGTAACTTTACACTTTGGGTCTCAGGGAGGGTCTGACCCATAATTTGAAGATCCAATTCTGGTAAATGTTTACGACCAAAGTAGAATCTGATGATTGAACATTTGGTAGGGTTCAATTGAAATTTGATTCATCAGACCATTGCTGTAAGGCATCAAGGGCTTCCTGTAGTCTACTAGGGTTTCCAACCTCATGGATTCACCAAGTGACTGATCATCTACATATTTCCACGCCTCGATATTTAGTGAGGCAGTATTTTCAAGCGAGTCATTTATCATTACAAGGAAAATAACTACTGCAAGTATAGTTCCCTGTGGTACCCCTCCAGTGAGCTTTAACCATTCAGAGTGTATACCTTTATAATATACCCTTTGTTTCCGTTCAGTGATAAAATCAACAATCCACTGAAGGATGCAAGGGGGGATGTCCAATTTGCTCAATTTCCTGAAGGCTACATTGTGGTCTATCATGTCGAATGCCTTGGAGAAGTCAGTGAGAACCAGGGTGCTGGTACTAGCAGGCTTCTCCAACGCACTCAAGATGTGATGATAAATATCAATTAAACAATGTGTAGCTGACACAAGCTTCTGATTTCCAAACTGGCGAGTGTCTAAAACAGGTTTTAGTGCTTTATTTACTAGTTTAGCAATTTTACTCTCTGCAATTTTAGCCAAGGTGGGTGTGAGAGATACCGGTCTTAGCTTATCAATGGCGGCTGGATGTTCCTTTGGAATAGGTATTACATTAGCACATTTCCACTGCAGGGGGACCACACCTTGGGAAAAGGATGCATTTATTATATCAGTAACCGGTTTACTTAGTTCATAAGCACATTCTTTTAATACCTTTTGAGGGATGTTGTCTGGTCCACCCGCTTTACTCAGCTTGGTCTTACGCAAGTCTTCATAGATTTCCCATGGTTTGAAGCAGGGAGGTGGCACTGGGCTAGGTAAATATGCCGGTAAAAATTCAGTTTTTATTGGATCCTTTAGCTGTGAGAAACTAGAAATATGTTTGGCAATAATAAATTGATCATCGGAGTTAAAGCCAGGTACTGAAATTGTAAATTCTTTGTTATTTAGATTGGCAAATTTTTTTAGTTCCCTGTGCCACCTGCTTGGTTCGGCTTGCTTAATTGGTCTAACCTTTTTGGCAGTGTATGAAGACTTTGCTTTCTTAATTTCATTAATAACCTTGTTTCTTAGTTTTTTCCTCAACAGGTCATTATTATTGTTAAATGCTATTTGCCTTTTCATTATCAAACTCTTAATTCTAGGGTTCATCCAGGGTTTATCATTTAGGTGGCACTGTACTGATTTTATTGGTAAATAACGATCAATCGCACTACACAATAAGTTATAAAAAGCATCCGCTTTATCTTGTACAGTGTTTTTAGATAATACCTCATCCCAGGACTGATCTTGCAACCAACGTCCTAGGCTACAGAGTTTAGATTCAGGGATGGGTCTAAATTTCCGAATTTATTAATTTATTATTGTTACAAAGCTTAGCTGGTTCAACAATAATTACATTATGGTCACTTCTTCCGATAGGCGATAGGATTTGAGGCGGGTTATAACGCCTGTGGATATTAATGATAACGATACTGAAAATATTGTAAAAGAAAACGATAAACAAATTGTGTATGAATGTGCAAAAAGTAAGTCTTCGTTAGCTACTTACCTACATGTGAAATCACCATATGAATTAATATTAAAAACTTACCTACTCGTTGAACTTATCTTTCGAGTAGTTTCTTAAATTTAAGGCACGGTCGAATGCTTTACCTCTCAATAGTAAATAAGTAAATGACAATGTGTGATGTGTAAATCTGGTTCTGAAGATATTGAACACCGTTGTTTACATATAGAAATTCTAAAAATTAATAATATTCATATAGATGAATTTATGAAACTTGAAAAGATACTATGCAGCACGGTTAATTGCCAATTTGCTGGGAATACATTTTATTTCTGGAAACTTCAATACCAAAACCTGACTTTTACTTGGTAATGTATAATATTATAGAAATAAGAATGATATTAGTGTAACTTTCAATATAATATGTAAATCTTACCTAAAATGAGCTTAGTAAACGAGAAGTAAAACCATGAAGGCAGTATAAAGTTGTGTATAATTCTGAACAATGTGTAAACAACGGCCAATAATATTTTAAACAAAGTTTAAAAGCTTTCAAACAAAGTTTTATATAGCTATTCAAAACGTACAAATTTTAACTGCTAGTTTTTAAATGTTTTAAAATTTTAATATTTTAAAAAGTGTTAAACTCAAGTCCAAATTAATTCGTTTTATATTCAATTTTACTAATTAATATTTCTAATATTTAAATTTTAAGTTGTATTTTACACAATGTTTTAGAATTTTGTACATCCTTATTGGAATTATTTAACCATGTTTCTGTTATGTCGGTTACTTTTCTGTTTCGCTTCACATTGTGTATATATATTGGCATATTTGTTAATGTTCAATCTCTTATGAACGTACTGTTCCCGTCTGCCACTGTTTTAAAAGTCTAGATTCAAATAAATATTACTCTTATTATTATATAATTACTGCATAAAGTAATATAAATCGCAACTTATTTGACAGATTCTTTTTAAACACTAAATTGTTTTCTAGGGATTACCTGCATTGTTTAAATTTTTTTTAAAAGCATGATTTTTGTTGATTTATTGTTGAAATTATTGTAATTTTGCAGCATTAAAAATTGTTGGAAGATTTTTTAAAATAAAGTTTTATTACTAAATTTGATCATGAGGCGATTTTTACCGCTGGCGAATTATTCCTGAACCATTTTTACCATATTCCGGGGTGGAGGAATGTGATAACCAATTATTGTTAAGCCCTGTTGTTCAGACTGACCAAAGCAAATAAATATCCATATGAAACAATAAAACTATTATCGGAATTATTAATGTTGTCATTATTGCTTGCTCATTTATTCTGAATTTTTTTTTTATGTAGATACCCAGGTGATGAGCCAGAATGTAGCCCATTGAAAACAGACGTCTGCGGAGCAGGGGTGCTCGGTAAGAATATTTTTAAATGTTTTTGTAAAAGGGAAACTTCCTAGAGCAGAGCACTCACTTCCTCGTACGTACTTCAAGTTCCTGGATCTGTCTACTGTTCTGTGCTCTCCATATTTTTAATTGGCTGTAAAAAATGTTGTCTATAATGATATGAAAATATGAACTCCATTTTTGTCTCTTTTTCAGAGAAACTAAAAAACGGATCTCTGGCAGAATGCGAGTGTCCAGTTCCTTGTGCGTACACATCGTTCTCAACGTCTGTCACTTATGCCGACATTCCTAACCTATCTGTAGTTAATGAAATCTACAAGCTTTATGGAATTTCTGCAACAACCTTCACGTAAGGGCCGTCATATTATGACCAGCAACAAATTTTACATAGTCCTACATTTTCCTTTATTTTCTACAAACAGTGCCGTAATCATGAGGACGAAGTAGTGCATAAGCAATAACCATAGACAGAAATAGCATGTTTAAATTATAGCAGTTTAAATTATCGTAAAAAAACATTGGGGGTCATTTAGGCGCATTAGTGGGTCTTGGTTGGGTGGGGTCAGGTGTGGTGTGGAGGTGCGAAAAAAAGAGAATGTTGAAGTAAAATCCAAAATGCAGAATTAAATCCCCATAATAAATGAAAAATTAATGGTCATTTTTATTATTTTAACCCGCTTGCTAGTGGAACTAATTTGCTGGGAGGTGGTTTGGGGTGGGGGAATGGGGTAGGGTGGTTACGTCGAGACACACAGGCTACGCTAATGCCCTTAACAATTAACAACTTGTGAATACATTGCGATGCCAAAAATAATGTGAGGGACGAGGTAATACTAAGGTCATTTAGAAGACAATATAAGATAACTTTAGTATTTCACTTAAGAGACACTCTGCTCGCTATGACATGATGAGTATATAAAACATATACATTTATTTAGAGACAAAGTTACTACGTAAAATAAAAATACTATTATTATTATTATTATTATTATTATTATTATTATTATTATTAAACCCGTTGGTGCAGTCTCTGCAGTCTTAATGATAAGAAGGAATATTTTTTTCTGGAGAATACAAAGTAATTTTACTGTTTTATTTATTAACAGGAAAAATTATATCTTGCTGGATGTATATTATGAGGAGCTGAACTTGCAAGTCTTCAAACAAACTCCAGCAATGACGTTCTCAGCTCTACTTAGTAAGTAAATCATCCTTAAATTGAGTACATTTTACTAGCGGCCAATGGGGCCTTCCAAATCACTACGTGAGCGTATGACTCGTCACAATTTACAATAGCGAGCTTTCGAAATGGGCGACGCGGGGAGCTGCAACGGGGAATTCAGTCAACCATGGACGTCGTACTACCATAGAGAAAATAGTTTTCTATTACTACCAAAGAACTTAAATATCAGAAGAATGAGTTGTTCCGCGTATTTGCATTAAAAACGATGGAACATCCGCCCTCATGCGGTTGCAGTAAAATTTGAACATTTTACTAAGTGGAGAAACTACAGAAAACAAACGAACCAGAGCGGCGCCTTTACTATTACTATATAGCGCCGCCGCGCGGATGCAGTAAAAGTTTTCTCCGTGTACCCACAATGCATTTCGACCGGATGTTCCACTATTTTGGGAAGCTGCTCTATCTTCTGCTATTTATTATCTTTGCTACTACTACCATGGAGGTATTATTATTAATAATACCTCCATGCTACTACTATCAAAGATACTAGAAATACAAAATAGAGTTCTCCACACAAAAAAAAGTGTTCCACCGAAATGCATGGTGGGAATACAAACAATGGGACGCCCCCTACAGCTGGATCTAAAAAAACTTCTGCCAAACTTTCGTTACCATATATATATATATATATATATATATATATACTTTTTAACCAGGAATTGATTATATGGGCCTACAGTAATTACATAAATTTGTGTTGTAAACACATTTTAAGTGAATGCACATTGTTTTAAAACTACATATATGCAGTTCTAATGCTGTATTCAATGTCAATATGGGTTGGAAAAGCATTGAAATCCTGAGCTAATAGGCCTACCAATAGTATGGATCAATAAAGCACAAGAATTCATTATGATGAGTGTATTTTGCACTTCTTTACCGACGTCCCGTACCGGTGCGTTTTTACCAATCACTTTTTATTTACTAGATATAAAAACAAACTGGAATAGACACTCAGACAGACATCGGTGAATACATAACCTCCTTGGTGGCGGTAGAAATCGTTGCTATTATCCAAATAATACACAAAACAATTAAATCATAATCATGAATCAGTAAAGAATAAAACAACAATACAGCGCAGAATCGCATGGCCGGACGCACTCGTAGTGAAAAAGTTTTCCTCCATTAGTGGAAAGGGCAGGGCGCCTTTTGCGTCTGGATATACTTCGCAACAGAAGGGCGCCCTGTACGTTGGGCACGAAGTATAGAAAACTTGCATGGTTAAAAAGAAGAGCGCCGCCTACGTTGGGCACGACTTCCGCCTTATTTTTACAATGCGAGTGCTCTATCTTGTATTTCTAGTATCTTTGCTACTATGCACTTCCCGTCTCAACAACAAAGCTGTTCAGAAAAATTTCAGAATGACGAGCTCCCTCGTATCGCGTATCAAGTATGCAACGCCCCAGCGTGCGCGTGTTTATAAAACTCACGTTGCTGTAGTCAACACAAAGCCAAATCGCTTAAAGCTCGTTGTGAAATCCACGCAACGAATGACTTCCCCATGTATTCGCATGCGCAGTACGGTTTCAGGCTCCACTGCCCGTCGTAGAACGCCGCGTCGTCCAAATCGAAAGCTGCTCAGCCTACTTCAAGGTGTCGGCCTACCGGTACATGAGTAATTTGTACAAAAAGTTGTTTTGGTTCATTTAGGACGTGAAACTCAATCGGGTGTAAGTGAAAAGAAGATCTACCGCCCACGCTATTAATAATACTTTTGTTGTTGATATCAGTTTTAAAAATCAAATTTAATGTGTATCTTTTATAACTATTTTCGTATCTTCTTTATTATTATTATTATTATTATTATTATTATTATTATTATTATTATTATTATTATCATTTATATTATTATTATTATTATTATTATTATTATTATTATTATTATTATTATTGTTGCTGTTGTTGTTGTTGTTGTTGTTATTACAGTATTATTATTATCATCATCATTATCAACAGCAGCATATAGGCCTAAGTTATAAAGTCTATTTGAAACTATTCCTTTAGGTGACATCGGAGGTCAATTGGGGCTGTTTATTGGCGGAAGTGTCATCACTCTCTTTGAAGTTGGTCAGTACTTTTCTATGAAGGGTCATTCTGTTTGCTGTAACAAAAGCAGGTCTACCAAAACTAAATCGCATACAAATAGTTCTGGTGTATCTGGTCCAGCATCGGTTGACAGCAAGGGTACTTTCGGTGACAATGCCACATTGGAAATGATCTGACGATAGCTCGTACGAATTATGTCTGTTGACTTCTCTGGGCAACTACCGCAAACAAATTCAGCTAATGGACCGTAAACTGAAACTTAACAATTGACCAATCAGAATAAATGCAGGATAAACAGTTTGTTCAATAATGTTTGGATTTAGCGAGGGGCGGCTCCGGTCCCCCTCCCCCTTTCGGAAAGTGAAAAAAAAAGAGAACCAAAATTCAGACCGCATTTCTCGAAGCGCTGAACGCCAGCGTCCCTATCTTATGAGACTGATTCGACTTTCTGATTCTTTCGTTAGAGGCTTCCGAATTCGGATTCCGTGTGGATGCAACTTTAAACGGCTAATTCCGGGTTGTTTATTTTAAAATGTATAAATTATTCATTATCAACTATTGAGAATACATACTTGTTATCGTATTAAGATGTATATTCACACGATTGTGCAATATTAGAATGGATGGAATATTTTAGTTTAATTAAGTTGTGATATTGTGTTAATTGTAGTACTAATAATGATCTATTAAGAATACGGGACAGGTCATTTATGTTTCTCGTAGCCCTAATGATGATTTATCTTTATACATCACTGATGTAAGTGCTTCTTCGTCCCATTGTTAATGTGATGCACATGATTGTGCAATATTGGAATGGCTGGAATATCTTAGTTCAATTACAGGCCCGTAGACAGGATTTTCGATGGGGAGGCGCGTTTTACAACCGAAGTGGACCTTACGATAAACGACTGCATAGGGATCATCGTGAGGGTGGGGTGAATCTTCTGGAAGCTCTGTCAAATTAGCATTTTAAGGGCATTTTTTAATGGATTTCTAAAATCCATAATTTGTAATATCCTATTTAAATTTTCATTCATTTGAGTATTGTCTAGGGACCTACAGTAAAGCAGGAGAAATAGAGGGTGGGGTGAAGGGAGGAACTTGC
>NW_022734061.1:1024442-1026319 GCF_011630105.1 Anneissia japonica | reverse complement strand
AATTTTTCATGTTCTTTACATCTGTAGGCCTACAGATTACATGGATCAATCTGCAATCACTGAAGCTAATAATTTCCAACAGATTTCGTAGCACATTATTAAAAAATCAACGAATAGAAGAGCGGGCAAAAAAATGCAATGCATACCATAATTTCCCGATAATTAGGAACGATTTTTGTGAAGTAATAGGTTTTAAAAAGTGGACTTTTTGAGAAAAGCGACAAAGTAACATTTTGAGGGTCTTACATAATAGATTTCTCAAACACATAGTTCATGAATATTTCATTTAAATTTTCATGAATTTGGGTGTTTTTGGGACCTGAAAAAGTAACGTTATTATGTCCTGTACATCTGCAGGCCTATAAATAACATTCTTCATATTATACAGATCAATTTGCAATCACCGGAGACGATCAATTTCTAACAAATTTCATACTACATTATTAAAAATCAACAGTTAGATAAGCTGGCAAATATATAATGCAATGCATGCTATAACATTTTGTGATAATTAGGAACGATTTTGTGAAATCATAGGTTTTAAAAAGTGGACCTTTTGGAATTTGGGGCGGGGGGTAAGTCCGCACCCTCTGCATCCCCCACCCTGCCTACGGGCCTGAATTATTAGATTGTGATATCATTGTGTTAGTCGTAGTAGCCTTTTAATGATAATTTATTAAGAATATGAGCCAACTCTTTGTTTCCATAACCTTAATGATGATTTATTATCTTTATATATCTCTGATATAGGCCTAGGTGTTTCTTCATACTATTACTACTACTAATTTTACTACAGATAGTCGGATGACTTTCCCGCTCAGCTGCTTTGCTTATGTCTAGAAAAGTAGCCACAGTATATTATGTATTTTTATTTTAGCTTATTAACCATGAAATACTCGCACAGGGCTGAAACATAGCGCAAACCACTTCACAGCCGTCGACAGTGCAAGAAATCTGGCCGGTACAGGGGCGTCTGGTTCGAACTTTCAACCACGAGGTTCAGAGAACCTGAATAGAATATGCGGCGCCCCTCGTTTTACATAGTACATCATCCCCCACCTCGGCTCTATTCTTACGCTATTGACTAGTGGTTCAACTAACGTTCAACAGGTCAAAACCCTGGAGTGCGCTCAGATGATCTGAAGGCCTTTAATATTTCCATACTGATCATACCACATCTGTATGTATACGTTATGTTATGACTAACAGTGTATTTTCTATAAATAATCACTTATAGATATGATATTACGGCATATTTGCATTTTATAACATTTTAGTTATTCCTAACTTTACTATTGTAATATTTTTTGTTATATACATCTCAAACTAACACATTTATTTACGTTTATGTGGCCCCTAATTAGTTCAATTTATTACACTAATTCGAATGTAAAATAGATTTGAACTCGTCACTAAGGACGAGTCCGGTGATCCGCTGTACTTTGACCCTCATAAAGCTCACGCGTTGCTGATTGAAAAGTGTCATAATATGCTAAAATATGATGTAATTAGTTTATTAAAAAAGAATAATTTTGAGCATTTTAAAAGATTTACGCATGCGTACACGTACGTCTTGACGCCCGTGAGCACGGTATTAGCACAAAGAGTGACTTCTGATATGAATAATGTGTCAGGAACACAAAGTATGTAACAAAACGTGATGTCCAGCTTCAGTACGTGTTGCGTGCGTGGAAATAAACGTATGGCGCGTAAATATGGAAAGTTTTGGAATGCTGAAAATGACCTGAAACGTTCTTCAAACTATCTGAATAGTGATATGGAGGATTTTCAAATTTTAACAGACGTGCATGTCACGATGTGTGCGTGTATAGTAATGGCACACGAAATTAAACATTGTCAAGTGTATTTAAAACCGC
>NW_022734061.1:1006107-1024397 GCF_011630105.1 Anneissia japonica | reverse complement strand
TCTGTTCTATTTCTTTACATCTTTTAAGATTGAGAGATAAAAGGGCTCCAAAAATTAATTCTTTTTGACTATGCTTACGTGATGAAAATGAAAAATAAAGGGACACGTCTGAAAGAGAATTGATTTAGCTATAATATACTCACAGGTGGGAGACAATCATTCAAGATTAGCGAGATAGGTTCAAACGAGTATAAAAAGTAATGACGTCATAAATAAAAATTGAGTTTTTTAAAAATTTAAATGGCAATATGATGACGTCACAATGTCCAATCAACCATTATGATCTATAAAATTGTTTCTACAACTCATGTGCTCTCAGAATATGTAATAAAAATTGGGGGTCACCTTTCATCCTAAGGAGTTATATTTGATTATATATAGGCATAATTATAAGCATATGTAATTTTTGACGCACGCGCACGGTAAGACGAGCAAAATTTGTCGTCATCAACGTTTTGAGAAAAGAAATATAAATTTTTTCTTGTTTTTTAATTCAGATGGAAATATGATGACGTCACAATGTCCGATCAGCTATTATGATATATAAAATCATATCTACAGCTCATGTGCTTTCAGAATATGTAATAAAAATTGGGGGTCACCTTTCATCCTAAGGAGCTATAACTGATTTTAAAAAAGACAGGATATAAAGCATATTTTAATTTTGACGCACGCGAACGCTCGCGTTATTACGCGCGCACTAAAATATAATGTACATAACATTTACCCATGACCTGAAGTTTATGCCCACTAAATATGATTCAGAAATCACGAATGATTAAGGTGATTATGGGGTCATCAAAGGTTTGATGAAAGAATGATGAGGGGGTAGGCAAAACCCTATATTTTGACCATGATGACGTCATCAAAATGTGAAATATTGTCACATATATGAAAGAAAATTGCCTCAGCTATAACATACTCAAAGTTGGAAGACAGTCGACCAAGAATAAGCGAGATACGCTCAAATTCGCATTTTTTTAAAATGACGTCATCGATAATACTCAGTTTGTTGAATTCAGATGGCAATATGATGACGTCATAATGTGACCTATAAAATCATATTTACAACTCATGTGCTTTCAGATTATGTAATAAAAATTGGGGGTCACCTTTCATCCTGAGGAACTATAACTGATTAAAAAAGGTACAATTTTGACTCATTTTGACTGAAAATTGAAAAAACGCGCAGATGCACACGTATCTTAGATGTGCGCGTACTGCACTATTATTAGACGTAAAATTACTGAAAAAAAATGCAAATATGTCATTACAGTGTAAGAAACTCAAAATATGTCAAAAATTGTAATTTGAGTCATCTTCACGCGCTGTGCGCGCGAAAATGCGCGCACGACAGTTGAAATGCTCAGAATCACCTGAAACGTACACAAATTTAGTCAAAACGTGATTTTGAGCAAATTTAATGTTTAGCGCACGCATACGTGCGCGTAGTGAGCTGCAATTCCACAGCTCTGTGCATATGAATAGTACTTGACATGAAAATTACTTGTGTCAGGTTTCAATGAAAAAGTCCTTACGGTGATGAATTTATGACCAATCAAACAATTTGCTACGTAAAACGCAAAATTGCGCGTAGATGTCGCCACGCGTGACTGATCACGCTGAAAAAGCTTATTGCATCAATTCCACCCCAAGACTAATAATTGTTGAAGATATCATGTTGATTGGTCACATTTTACGGTAATGGAGATGACATTTCTTCTGTCAATAATGGCAATAAATAATGGATCTGGCTTATTTTTTTAGAAAGCACCTTGTGTTCATGTGTTCAGATATTACAATCTTTTATTTGAATTAATTTCAATTTCAATTTATTCAAAAACCTCCAAAACGGAGAGATAAAATACTTAACAAAAACAGTTACGTATGAATCAACCCATCATACATTAAAACATATCAAAATACAAATGGAAATCAAACGATCAATTTCAATCAAATAGCAAAACATTTCAATAAAATGATGAAATGAATATGAATCAAGCTTTTATATATCTAACTATTCTTATTTCCGTTAATTTGTGTATTTCCTATGCTACAACACTGGAAATTTAATATTTAATTAAATGCTTACTATTCCCCAAACTTTGATTTCGGCTGTTGTACCACATAATAATCATATCCCTTAAAGAAAAAAATGTTTTCTAAACTACTAAATGTTGATTATACTGGAAAAATCACCCAATTTGTCAGAGAGAAAAAAATTATATGTATTTTTTTTATACATCAATAAACTCTAACATTCATCGAAATAAGCCCTTTAAACCACAAGATTTGCGAGAGATTTTGAGCACGTCCACCTTACGCTCTCGTTGGGGAGTCGCGCTCATCTCTCCCCGATCGGGGACACTAGATATTGGAATATTGGTGGCCATTCATAAATAGACCTAAAAATAATAATTAAAAATAATTTCCAACTTAATTTTTGACAAATATATTTGGTTAGTAGTAATTATTGACTACTACTGTGTCGATTTCAATTTAGAGGTGTATTAATATTGTCTTATTGTGCAATGTAGTTATTGATACCAAAAATAACCTACTACTCTACATTGCCTGTGGGGTTTAGCAATCTAACAAAAAAATAATAATCAACTTAAGAAAATAACCAGAGTGGCAGGAAAAGTAATTAGTATGGAGCTTCCAAGTATAAACAGCTTTTGTGGTAAGTCGGCCCTAATGAAATTAGAAACAATATTAAAGGATGAGTCTCACCCATTCAAGTGGTTACCTTATAACTTTTAACAGATCAGGAAGAATTCGGCAAACTGCTGTCAAAACAAACCGTTTAAAATAATCGTTCATACAACGCACGTCAGCTCTACAATAATTAATTCTCCAGATAATCACTGTCTTAGATTAGGTACCGTAATGAACATAAATTTTAAAAAGAAAATCTTAAAAACAGTAGTGTGGAGCGTGGCTTTATATAGCAGAGATGTGGACACTGCTAAAGGAAGATGTTTAGACGGCTGGAATCTTTCGAGATGTGGGTGTGGAGAGGAATAAAGAAAGTTTGTTGGTCTGAGGTAAAAGACAGATGAAGAGGTACTGACCAGTATAGAAGAAAAGAGAGCATTATGTCAGTAGAAGAAGAAAGAAGAATTGGATTGGTCATGTTTCAAGGGAAGAGAGTTTGTTGAAAGAAGTCATAGAGGGACGAATGGAAGAGAAAAGACAAAGAGTAAGAAATATAGTAAGGTGATAAACGATTTAAATGACAAGAGGACTTACGTGGAAATGAAGGGAAGAGTGGAGGCCAGTGGAGGCCTTGGCAGCCAAAGACCTGCATGACGGCAGAACACTAAAGAGGTTGTTTTATGCCTAACCCCTAAGTCCATTTCACTGTCTTTCTATTTAGTTAAGTTAGTTGGATTTTGGTGCTATTGTATTTTGAGTAATTTATATTTATATTTATTGTTATTTATATGTTATATTGGGTATTGTTTTATTGTATAAGCACAGGGATACAGATTTCATGTATTGTAAAACAAACAAATTCGCAGGGATCAATTCTCTCACTATTTTATATAGGCCTACATGACATTTCTTAGCGTCTAGGAATAAAAATGAGTTGGTGTTTTTTTTAAAGAGATATCTCATCAGCCCGAAGCTTTAAACGAGACAAGATCTGATTTGACCTGACCACACCCTTTTCATATCTTCAATAATTTCCAGTCTTAAAACAATGAGGACTGTACTTGTTCAATTATAAGATAAAATAACCAAAGACCAAAGAAAAATGTATTGAGAAAAAAGAGCCATATTTATTTTTATTTGTTGCCTTCAATAAATTTAGTGAGTCTCTGATATGTATAAAGCTATAAAATATATCGGTATAAGTTAAAAAGCGCATGGCGCCTTTGATTATCTTTTTGTACTGATCATACCACATCTGTATATGTATACGTTATGTTATGACTAAACATACAGTGTATATTTTCAATAAATACTCAATTATAAATGATATTACGGCATATTTGCATTTTATAACATTTTAGTTCTTCCTAACTTTGTTATTGTAATATCATATTTGTTCTATACATCTCAAACTAACACATCTATTTACGTTTATGTGGCCCTTATAAATTCAATTTATTACACATATTCGAATGTAAATTTCATGGTATTATTATAAAACACAAAACACAGTAAGACACAAAAATATTGCCGAAAGGTACATTATACCTGAATCTAAATTACTCACTATTTACATGCAATAAAATAATTAGACAAACGTATATAATTACAATAATACTATGAAATTATTTATTTATTTATTTCAAAAAACACATCAAACAGCAATCAATTGCCAATAAAAATATGTCTTAAAATAGTTTTACTACCATATAGATATATAGAAAAATACTAATAAAAAGAAACGGGGTCACAAGTCACCAATAAAAAAAAAATCAATCCCAGCCCAAAGCCAAGCAGATCAACCATGTAAATGCATGCAAATGTAATAAAATGTTTTAAAAGTGTATTAAATTTTTATGGAATAAATCGATAATAGGATCTGCATGTAACAATGTACTGTAAGTAAAAGCTAAACAACGAATAAAACCATTTTTTGTGCAATTATCTCTGTTAAATGGAACCACAAATATAATATCGTTAGAGTGAAAATTTAGTCTATTAATTTTAAGAGAAAATATAGAAAGTAGGTCTAAATTAGTATCAAAACAAAATTCATACACTTAAAAAGAAAGACTACATCAAAACATTTCTCCTTTTACGAAGTTCAAGAGAGTTTGGAACCAAATTAATAACATTATAATACCTATGATTATTGAAATATTATACATAAACTTATATTGTGTTACTGAGATAGAATTGTACAGTAGGCTGCAATAGTCGAAAATAGGTCTAACCAACGAAACATGGATAGTAATTAATAATAGTTCTGAACAAGTCCTAACTTACAATTAATAAGGAGGAAATTAACATTTGTATCAGTACCTTTTGTAAACTTTGTAACATTCAATAAATGTAGTTTTCTTTAATTTTTTCTGCTACTGCGTCAAAAATATGACAAACTGTCAAGTTGAATAGAGCCCGCTTGAAACGCAGCTTCGATTTTTTTTTTTTTTTTTTAATTATACAGCAACTTTAACGCACCAAACTTTCAATACTGGCATAATGATTGCTTATGGTTAAAATGTAAATATTTAAGTTTTCCCTTTGATTTTTATTTTTTTAAATCAAAACTTATTGCTGCGACGCAGCCAATTCATATTCTTGACAGCAATTTGACCTCTGAAAGGTCATTGTTTGTCAAAAAACGAGTGGCTAAGACGACTGAAAAGCGGAGTTTCCTTCTTTCGTTCTGCCGGGTAAAATCAATTACTTCAGGCGACGTTTGTAGACTAACCTACTCGTACCAACGTCCGCATGTCGCGCTAGCCTTATCCTACTCTAGGCCTAGACTAGCTAGGATGGTATAGACCTAGCCTTGAAGGGACGATCGGTCCCAATGAAAACAACGTCGCTCTTTGATAGCTAACATTGTCTATTTAACATCACAATAATTCATTATTAGACCTATAGTTGTTTTTTGAATTGTACTCCAAGATGTGTATAAGAGACAGGAAATAAGGGAGCTTTTGATTTAAGTGACAATGTGATCCTGAAACAGTTTTTGACAAAAATGAAAAATTACGACTTTGTTACTCAATGAGAAGTGTTCTAATATAGACAATGGGTCGTGTCTCATATTATTTGTTATAGTTTTTTTATATTCATTATTTTCACTTGACTCGCATAAATAATTTTGTTCGAAGAACATTTATATGCAGTTGTACTTCGCAGCACTTCACTTGCAATTTGCAATTTCTAGGGTATATTCTGTCTAAACCTTTTTCCAACTTTGGGTGCGTTAAGTAAGCGCCCATCGCTCGCCCCATGCGTAAACAGGATTGTGATAACCTACTTATAAAGCCACATTTCTTACTACAGAAGTGTTAAGAAGTGTTTTAGTGCAGAGTTTGTTCACCCAGCCTTATTGTGTTAATACCATAAACCCAGGGAACAGCTTTATTGTAAATTTACTGTTCACTGATAAACTTCGAAGAGAAACCATTAGCTTGTTATCGAAATTGGCTTTTTTTTTTAGATTACGAACTAAAGAGGGGGCTTTTTTTTTCAATTAATGCTGTAAATTTTGGAATTGCTACTATACGATATTTGTTAACTATGAAATTCGAAATTGTGTAATATTTTTAAAATTTTAACTATGATATACAATAAAATACTACAGACACGCTATAATAATAATCAAAGATAACGCCAGTCTGTATGTAAGTACTGTCTCAAAAGTAGCCCATATTATCTTGAATAAAAGCCCATGGGCTTCTGTTCGAGATGGGCTGCTCGAGATTAAGCCCATACGGGGCTTCTATTTGAAACTTTACGGTATGTATAGTTTTGCTTCAGGTTGTATCCAAACTTTAAAATATTTACATATTGCGGGATCTATTGATCCTAAAGCCGGGCACTGACTGCGTCGTACGACAGTCGCGCGACCGTCAGCCGACGAATCAAACTTAGCTTCCTGTGAGCGTTAGATGATTTGACGCTGTTGATTGTCTGTGGCTAGCATCATTAAAAACGATCTGTTCATGCGCGTCGTTGCGTTGCGTTCTCCATAGAATCCTGTCGGCGAAGACCGCCGGGCGTAGTGAGTGGCCGGTTTAAGAAAGCCATTCAAAGACCAATTAGCTATTAATGTTAACTATTAATTTCCACACCGTGTGCACCATTTTGTGGTGAGACGACACTGCTTTTATTTTTCTTATTCCTTCTCTTTCCCCTTTTTCCATTCATGTACCTCCTAATTTTCAAGGTCAGGTATTCGATTATCTCAACAACTGTAATGAAACTCACTCCAACACACAATCCCAACTCTCCACCAATGTCACCTAATAAAATAAGTAAATTAAATAGATATAATTATAAAAGTATATAATAACCAATATATAAAGATAAAAATAAATAAAACATACAAATGTGTTTTAATACTACCGTATTGCAGCAGCGGACTGTAGGAAAAACAGGGTATGTTATGACCTGCTAGTGGGAAAGATTTGTTTCTACAATTAAAGACTGCGTTCTATAGCCAAAATACAAATGTACTGTATGCTTTTTTTTCAGACCGACATGGTTTTTAGTTTTCTTCTCTTCAAATAACTGCTGTACGTTTAACAAATTAAATTTAAATAATGCAAGTTTCTTCTATACCGGTCGTATGTATGCAAATGCATTTAAACTTTAATCATTGAGATTGTGTAACCTTCAATATCAATTATCCGATTGGCAGTGGATGTCCCGATTATTCTACTGTAGAGAGAAGCAGTGAGAAGAGGAGCATTTCGCACATACTCTTGGAAGCAGCGCTTCCATTTCAGTGTTTAGTTTGCTGTTCAACGACAACACAGTTGGCATAACAAATTTAACCATTATAGGGTATGCTCCCACTTCCATTGACTCACTGAAGTCAGTGAATTGGCCGACAACTGTCCTAGATTTTTAGTGAGAACATAATGCACAATGTTCAGACATGCACAGATAAATTAATATGACGTCATTGTGTTCTACGTCGTCGGAAGTCAAAGTCTCCTTAATCTCAGCTCTATGAGAAGCAACATTTCATAAGCATATAGAATCCACGCTCAGTGTTAGATTTTACCAGGTTCATCACCCTCACAGATGCGTTCTCTAGATAGTCACCCCAGCCCCCACCCCCACAAAACAACTTAAAATTTTCAAAGCAAAAAATAATATGCTCATATAGCAAAAAATCGGATGTAGGCTGGTTACCCTCCGGACATTATTTAAATGGTAATATTTAATTAACAACAACAAACATAAAAGCAATATATGAATTACATACATTAGGCCATTAAGCTTACTTTATTTGCAATTGCTCATTTTTAGTTACTACTTTACTACTGTATCTAATTATTATCAAATTGTCAATATTGCTATGTGTTATATTATAAT
The DNA here is from genome assembly GCF_011630105.1 of Anneissia japonica. NCBI lineage: Eukaryota > Metazoa > Echinodermata > Crinoidea > Comatulida > Comatulidae > Anneissia > Anneissia japonica. Next base: position 1,016,378 of record NW_022734061.1, on the reverse strand, counting down.
TAAAAGTAAGCAACAACAACAAATTATATATGAGAAGAAAATAGTAACTAACAATTAGCAAATTCAAGTAAACTTAAAGGCTTAATGTATGTAATTCATATTGGCTTTTTTATGTTTGTTTTTGTTAATTAAATATTACCATTTAAATAATTGTTGTTACTTGTGAAGTTGATCTGATAAACATTAGTAAAAGAGATGATACCGGTATATTAAAATCTTGATGATATTCCTTGTACTTAAATTTGTGCTTTATAAAGGGGGGAAAATGTCCGGGGAAAATTGTCCTAGGGGGAATCAGTCTAGGAAAAATGTCACAGGGGGAAGAATATACCGGGGGAAAGTGTCCGGGGGTAAATGTCCGGTGGGAAACCAGCATGCTCTCCAAAAAAATCACCTTATACCACCACCGCTTAATCATCGAGCCCTCACTTTAATTCACCTTTGGACCCCATCATTTGAATATTCATAGATACACCACTCACTGTTAAGCATACCCTTCCCATGCTCCTTGTTTTCAAATTCCTTACTGCAAACTTTATAACCACAATCAAAAAGCGCATTATAAATGCCCATACCAATACCAGATACTTACCCATTAAGGCTAAGAAGGTCATAGCTTTTGTTTGTTTATAAACTTGTTTCCTTATTACAGGATAATACACATCCAACATAACAACATTATTCCTATTATGAAAGTATAAAGAGATAAAGAATTTATTCGTAATCAGACTCATAAATTGCACAAAAACACGACCTTAATTACAAGGAAAAGCCAAAAAAAAAAAAAATTATTTCCATTGAGTCCTTGAAAACACAGAAATGTAACTGCAAATGTTATCATGACAGAAAACAAGCAGAATAAAATTCATAAAATGGAATAAAACAGATGATAGAACGACAGTAGTTAAAAACATTAAATTAAATGAATGTTTCTGAGTAACAATGGGAAGAAGATTTTCATGAGTTGAAAGATTGACTGCCGCGAAGTGTAATGGAACAGTCCATTTTTAAAACGAACAATAATATTCTCTCCATTATACGAATAACAAAAAACATTAATTGTTTTATAACACATCTAAGATAGATTCTTGTCTGTTGATAATTTATTTAAAAAGTCTACCTTTTTCTGAATGGATATTCTTGTCATTTAATATATTATGAAAAAATCTAGCCCTTTTCCAAATGGAACAGTTCAGCGTCTTTTTAGCGAATCAAAAGAATGCATTATATAGGTTGAAGTTATATTGTATCCTATTCGACATGCAATGGGCAAAAACGGATAGAAAGAAAATGCACGGATAGAACTAAATGCACGCGATGGAACTAAATTTCCATGATGAGTGACGAAATGGGGTAAGCCAATGTCACGTGATACGAAATCCACCAATCAAAATGACAGGGTTCTATTTAGGTGTGTTATAAAACAACATAATTACTACATTTCAAGCATAGACAATCACCACAACACACTGCATCATTTTTATACGATAACCATACACATTTATTTCAATCATCATCACTGCCACCATCAGCATTATAAAAATAATTGTCGTTATAATTCTCATAATTATCATTAACATCATAATCATCATTATAATGATCCATATCACTTAATTATCATCACTTCATAATTTCATTATCACAATAATCATAATTATTACCATGTTTGTATTATTGTACAGTCATCATCATAATCATTATCATCACCACCATTATTAATATTATTATCATTATCATCATCATCACCGTAATCTTCAATAGCATGCTCAGTATTATAATCATCATCACCATCAATCATAAATAATAATTTATCATTATCCTCCACCGGCATCATTTCATCATCATCACAAGGCCTATAATCCGCACCACCATTATTATGACCATATTAAATGTATTACAATTTCCAATCAGACGAGACTTTTTTAATACTTGTTTAGCGAACCCGCCGAACGCAAATATTGATAATTTCGAATAAAAATAAAATGTTATTGTTGGCCAATAACTAATCGCGCACCCGCCGCCACAAAAAATGGAAATTTCAGAAAAAAAAAATTTAAGTTTTTATTTTTGTTTTTATTACGCCCTCCGCTCCCTTGAAATCTCTAAAGACAAAATATGTATATTTTCACCTAATTATATAAATTAGAAGCATTTAACCATCTCATTTTACATTCACCTATAAAATTTAATTTTTATTTTCTCCTCCGTCTAGATGTTTTTGCTAAATTAGAAAGCAAAATGTTATTTTTATTTTTATTCTGCCCTCCTCCGATGATCTTTAAAAAAATGAGTATGCGAAACAAGGAATAGAAAAAGTCTCGTCTTGTCGTCATTGTCATCTTCATTACTACACCATCATACCTAGATGTGTATTCTCCGCTATTGTGGCCTAGGAGCACTTAGATGCACTAGAGTCATGTCAATAACATTTTAATTCCACATTTGAATTGCTTAATTTGCATATTTAAGTAAGTTATTTACTTAAAATTAAAAATTTGAATTAAGAGGTAAATAATAATTTTCCAATAATCTTTTACATAGATCCTTAAAATTGGATGGCAATCAATTTAAAGATTTTCTTAGAAAAATGTCTGTAAATTGGTGAGAACTACTTTGCTTTGATCTGTTTCTCGTTTGAAGCTAATATTTTGTTTCATCTTTCAAATGAGCTATTCAAGATATTTTATTTGAATGTTTGAGGTATTTTCCTGTCTTTTTGACTGATATTGCATCTTTAACGACCTTTTATTGAAACATACTTTACAAATTCTGCGGATACGTTGTAAGCTTCTTGAGTACCGTTACTAATACTGTAACTTGGGATGTTGGCGTATGATACCTTGGTGTCGTAGGAAATGTCTTTGCAGTCGCGGTAGCATTTACACCGAAACGTATTGTTATTTATTCCATCTGAAATACACAAAATACCTTTATTGGTAAAGGTAACTTTCGAAACCTGAAGCTCTGGGCCCACAGAATTTTTTTTCCTGGACGTTTGAGGCAGTGGAGATTGGTGGCGCTATAGATTCAAAATATCACTTTCCTGATTCGGCAATAAATCATGAATATTCTTATTGTCAGAGCGGTTTCTACACACGTACAGTAAGAGCTGATGGCATATGATGCGATAGTGGCATGGCGAGAATGAAGAGTGTTGAACACCACAGACTTAATTAGCTCTCCTTTTATTATACTTCTGAAATACATAGGCCTATTTTTGAAATGAATAATGATTAGGCTATAATTACAAATAAAATATTGTATACAGTTAGGTCTAGGCCTAGGCCTTATTTTTTAGGAATATATCTCAGTCACGCATACCAAAATAAAAATACTTATAAGTTGTAGGCTTACGAAATATATTTAGGACTACTTGACGTAAATGCAGTAAAGTACAGTATTAATAAGCGCAGTAATAAAGATCTAATATTTATCATGACAATGGCAATAATTGAATAATACCAATGGTGACGATAACGATGATGACGACCAATATTATCATTATCAACTTTGCTGATATAAGTTAATGGGACTTGTTTTCTAAGTAATTAACATAACTTAAAAAATACAAACAATGTGTTTTAAATTTTACAATTAATTATAATGTTACCATGTTACTTACTGTGATCTTTTACAGTACTGTGTGTTTTTTAATGATTTCGGATACATTATTTTACATAAAATTTAAAAAAAACACAATAATACTAAATATTTATTCGGATACACAAAAGACCAACTACATTATAATTATGGTAATATAATTATTATTTTCATTAGGCCTACTATAAAGACACACACACATATGTATATATATATATATATATATATATATATATATATATATAATGAAATAAGTTGCTTCATAGCAGATTCATCGATTCACATAATAAGAAATCAAACAATTTATGTATCTGCCTCAGAATAAAATATTTATACGAGTAATGCTGTACTATTATTAGTAGTGTTACTGTATTATATTTCATTTTGTAGTTTATATACTCCGATGGCATTTTGCGTGAGGATAAATAATACGAAAAGATGTTTGCCCTATCTGACGTGGTATCGTATTGAATGCTTAGTACATTCCCAAATAAAGTTGCGAAAAAAACCCGAATCACGTGCGAGATTGTTTTTTGCAAGTATTTAAGAGTACTGAGCATTCAGTACATATACCACGTCAGGTAGGGCAAACATCATTCCCTAGGTTTATATACTTGTGCACTTACGTCAAGTGCAACACATTTAATTTCGTGTGAGTTTTTTATGTTGGTGCATATACAATACACGCCTGAGTGACAATACATTCCTAAAAAAAAAAAAAAAAAAAAAAAAAACCGCAACAGGCCGCAACAGTGTTTATAATTTTGTAGATAATAGCCTAATAATTATTTATTTTAGACATGTTCTGTTATAATTTTTTAAAAAGGGTCCAAATCTGTGGGCGTTCAATCATTACTCTTCATTATAAGACTACTACAGTGATACTAGTCGTTGTTGCATGATGCCTACATGGTAGGCCTAATCGAGCCTTGGATATATCGCTTAAATCCCCATTTACACTAGACACGATTACGACGCGACAACGACACGATGATACAGATGCGCGCAGTGTTGAAGAATACAAACTGCGCGATGATATGTCGTTGTCGTGGCTTAATCGTGTCTCGTGTGTAAACACTGCAGACTTGCAAACAGCGCAGGAAACTCTTATAAAATATTCATTGCATCAAGGAGACGTTACGTTGAATCTGTAGCGCTACCAATCTCCACTGCCTCAAATGTTCAGGAAAAAAAAATTCGCGACCGGCCCGAAGTGCATTATCTCTTTCCTTAGGCCAGACTGTGCAAGACTATGGGGGTTCGCCACTCCTCACAGCAGTTTGTTTTACCTTCCCAGCATATGCCGGTACCCATTTATACACCTGGGTGGAGAGAGACAAAGTAGATAAAGTGTCTTGCCTAAGGACAAAACGACTTGCACTGCGAGGGTTTCAAACCCCCGACCCCAGGGTTGAAAATCTGAGCCCAAAACGCTTTTATAAAACTTTACTTTATTAAGTTTGCAAACCCTCCCCCAATTACAGGCAATTTTGAGGCACAAAGGGCGGCCAGTACATAACTCACATGTGCTCAAATAATAGGGGTAACTAATAAAGATAGAAAGCAAGTGGAAAATGAAAACTAATAATCTCAATAAAATCAGCAGACAGTAAATGCGTCTATAGAGCGCTCTTTAACATCGCTGTGGATTGACTTGAGCGAATACTAAATTGTAGTTTATTCTAAAGGTGGACAACTGCAAATGACCTCATACCCCATGAACGTGTTGACCAATACCAACAGATTATCTGTTTATATTGATATTACAGCAATTATATTGGATATCAAACTATAGGCCTAGTAATGATATTTTAACCACTTAAACTATACACAGATATCAGTTGAATTTCAAATTTCAAGGTTTGAATAATACAATGTTTATTTTTTGGATGATGTGTTTGAAGCATCAAATTAGAACATGCCAGGAAATACACCAAATCAGAAAATTTTTACATTAATCCCATATTATTATGCATGTGTATGCATTGAACTTGTTCAAAAAGGTATAACTTTTCATTCAGAGCCTGTTCACTGTTTTAATATATAGGCCTATGCTGAGAGTATAACAAGCTATGAAAAATAATGTACGTGCAATTATTTCCTATTTAAGGTAAAATTAAATATACAGATCCACCTGATGGGAGTGAAAGTAGTTATCATGGGCAAAGGGGAGGGGGGAAGGGTGTGGGATACTAGTTTCACTATAAGATGGGTTTAATGACCTTTGTGTCTCCTGGTTTGTGAATTAAATATGTGAACCCGACCATTCTTGACCACCACACTTAATACGCTGTACGCAGTAACATAATTTGATATAGTGTGATTAGGCCGTGTTTTATATTACGACAAAAGAAAAAAGGGCCCTCAAAATAATTTCTAGAGTAAAAATATCTTTTTTCATTGGAATAGGGGTTTAGTCCAAATTTTAAGCTCTACCTTGAAAGCTTGCAGCATGTCCATAGCCGGAAGGCCAATTTTCCCAACGATAACATAATTGGGAGGGGCTGGGGCAACCCAGCATCCCTCCGAGCAAAAGAGCTCCAAGGGGCTCAGTCTCACATTCTGCAAAAATTACATATAAGTTTCTTTCGATAAAATCACTACCTTAGACATTTGCTGGACCTTCATACCTATTAGAAATAATATGTGGATGTGTTAAAACATAATCAGGATTGTTTGGTTGCTCTTGAATGATTGTGTAGAATCAAGCAAGGAGCATGTTTTGCATGATTTTGCACTACCCAAATTACGGTTGTCGCAAGAGTTAGTTTGCCTCTTGAATTTAGATCGTACTAATATATCACGAAGGTTAGGTGGTCTGCGATAGGCTATGAACGGTGTATCCGGAAAAAGAGACCTAAGACGTTCTGTGGTCTGTAGAATGGGCATATGCTTCTGAATTATAGCCCTTAGTGGTGGTAACCTAGGGTGATAGGCAGTGACCATTATTTTTATTAGTATTAAAGTTTGTTGTTGTGTTTATTCTGTCTCTTATACACATCTAGATGTGTATAAGAGACAGAGGTATGTCCTTTGCGTTTTTTATAGCATTTTCAATTGGTCCTCGATGATAATTTCTATTCCGGAGATGTCCGGATAGTTCTTCTGTTTGATTCTGAAAATCTAAATCCGAAGAACAAATGCGTCCCATGCGCAATGCTTGGCTGTACGGAATGTTTTTTGTACAGTGCGGGGGTGACAGCTGCTAGGGAGCAGGTACATAATGCTTATCCGTGGGTTTACGGAAGAGATCAGTTTTAAGTTCACCATTTTCCATGGTCACGGTAATGTCCAAAAAATCTACACTGCTTGTGGATCTGTTAGCAGTGAATTTGATTGTGGGATGAGCCGAATTAATGTTCAATAGGAACATATCCAAACTATCTTCACCATGGGTCCAGATCATGAAGATATCATCAATGTAGCGAAACCAAACATCCGGTTTCTTGGGCTGTAGGGACAGGAAATTGGCCTCAAATTGTCCCATAAATAAGTTAGCAAAAGATGGAGCCATTTTGGTGCCCATCGCTGTGCCATGAATTTGAAGGTAATGACCGTCGCCGAAAACAAAGTTATTATTGGTCAGAATCAGCATGATAAGTTCACCGAGATGTGATTTAGATGGGGTTTTGCCCCGAATTTGCTTGTAATTTGAAATGCACGCATTAACACCTTCTTCATGAGGGATATTAGTATATAATGACGAAACATCAAGTGTAGCCAGAACAGTCCGTGGAGTCCTGAATGTACGAGGGGAGAGCAACAACAAAGTTTCTTTCGATAAAATCACTACCACGTAGGCTGTAAGACGGGCACTTACTGCGTCATACGACGGTCGTACGAAGAATCCAACTCCGCTCCCTGTGAGCGCTAGACCGACGTTCCGCAAACTAATGGTTTGCAGAACGCCAAATTTGGGCCGCGAATCATTTTTGGAGGGTCGCGAAGCCGTCTGGAAATCGAAAAAAAAAACAAAAACAAAAACAAAAAACAAAGAGACGTTGCATCATGGAGAAAATAGATTTTAATAAAGCCGCTTCATTGTTACAGCGAATGCGTCGCATGCACACCTGCTAAAGTGCCAAATGGTGCATGTTATTTCAGTTATGAGCGGTTTTTGTGCCTATGCCCCCTCGGGAGCTAGACACCATGTTATCGTCTAGTATTAACCAGTAAGATCGATTAAATCCGGTATGGAGGAATGATTGGATAAGTCATGAGCTAAAGATAAAAACAAATATAAGACCTGTCCTAGAAAGATCACTACAGTAAACAACACCACACATTTCTTGATAACCGAATGCCCATGTGGACTGCTGGGCCGCGGCATAGTGCTTGGAATCGTAAATAAGCCGTGAAGTAAAAAGTTTGCGGAACGCTGCGCTAGACGATGCGGTGACGCTGGCTGGTGATTGTCGATGGCAGTCAATAAAATCTGTTGAGCGTGCGTATTGATGTTGTGTTCTTTATAGAATGGACCTCGCGCGCAATGAGTGCCCGGCTTAACTTAAAACAATTTTTTGGCAACTTACCCAAAACTTCGGCAATGCAAGAACATGTATTTATTGGATCACAGACATTTGCTGGACCTTCATACCTATTAGAAATAATATGTGGATGTGTTAGAACATAATCAGGCTCACAGCCAGGGGGTGTTTTCATGATTTGGGAAACCCCTCTTTTTCAGTTCACTGTTTTTTTGGATTCTTCAAATTCTTCCTACCAATTAAAACTTACAGAGGCTGAATTGGAAAAACCCTCTTTAAACAAACAATTATCGCACTTATATAACTTATCACGCTGTCTATTAAAGTTCCTGATTACGATTATAGCGAGAATGTTTTCCAGCTGTTAGGATAAGTAACAATGTATCCATAATAAAATTAACATACGTGGGTGAAAGTTGTTATAAATACATGTACCTAACAAGCAAGCTTCACACTGCTGATGGAAAATGGTTTTCGAAAATTGTCTGATTTGCATGTAGATTTTGTAATAATTTACGAATGTGGGAGGGAGATTAAAATCCCTCGTTCTCTTCAATTAATGTCTGTCGATAATACTTGCACAGACGCACCCCTCCCATCACACACACACACACACACACATATATCTGTCTCTTATACACATCTGATGTGTATAAGAGACAGGCGCAGGAAACTCTTATAAAATATTCATTGCATCAAGGAGACGTTACGTTGAATCTGTAGCGCTACCAATCTCCACTGCCTCAAATGTTCAGGAAAAAAAAATTCGCGACCGGCCCGAAGTGCATTATCTCTTTCCTTAGGCCAGACTGTGCAAGACTATGGGGGTTCGCCACTCCTCACAGCAGTTTGTTTTACCTTCCCAGCATATGCCGGTACCCATTTATACACCTGGGTGGAGAGAGACAAAGTAGATAAAGTGTCTTGCCTAAGGACAAAACGACTTGCACTGCGAGGGTTTCAAACCCCCGACCCCAGGGTTGAAAATCTGAGCCCAAAACGCTTTTATAAAACTTTACTTTATTAAGTTTGCAAACCCTCCCCCAATTACAGGCAATTTTGAGGCACAAAGGGCGGCCAGTACATAACTCACATGTGCTCAAATAATAGGGGTAACTAATAAAGATAGAAAGCAAGTGGAAAATGAAAACTAATAATCTCAATAAAATCAGCAGACAGTAAATGCGTCTATAGAGCGCTCTTTAACATCGCTGTGGATTGACTTGAGCGAATACTAAATTGTAGTTTATTCTAAAGGTGGACAACTGCAAATGACCTCATACCCCATGAACGTGTTGACCAATACCAACAGATTATCTGTTTATATTGATATTACAGCAATTATATTGGATATCAAACTATAGGCCTAGTAATGATATTTTAACCACTTAAACTATACACAGATATCAGTTGAATTTCAAATTTCAAGGTTTGAATAATACAATGTTTATTTTTTGGATGATGTGTTTGAAGCATCAAATTAGAACATGCCAGGAAATACACCAAATCAGAAAATTTTTACATTAATCCCATATTATTATGCATGTGTATGCATTGAACTTGTTCAAAAAGGTATAACTTTTCATTCAGAGCCTGTTCACTGTTTTAATATATAGGCCTATGCTGAGAGTATAACAAGCTATGAAAAATAATGTACGTGCAATTATTTCCTATTTAAGGTAAAATTAAATATACAGATCCACCTGATGGGAGTGAAAGTAGTTATCATGGGCAAAGGGGAGGGGGAAAGGGTGTGGGATACTAGTTTCACTATAAGATGGGTTTAATGACCTTTGTGTCTCCTGGTTTGTGAATTAAATATGTGAACCCGACCATTCTTGACCACCACCCTTAATACGCTGTACGCAGTAACATAATTTGATATAGTGTGATTAGGCCGTGTTTTATATTACGACAAAAGAAAAAAGGGCCCTCAAAATAATTTCTAGAGTAAAAATATCTTTTTTCATTGGAATAGGGGTTTAGTCCAAATTTTAAGCTCTACCTTGAAAGCTTGCAGCATGTCCATAGCCGGAAGGCCAATTTTCCCAACGATAACATAATTGGGAGGGGCTGGGGCAACCCAGCATCCCTCCGAGCAAAAGAGCTCCAAGGGGCTCAGTCTCACATTCTGCAAAAATTACATATAAGTTTCTTTCGATAAAATCACTACCACGTAGGCTG
>NW_022734061.1:965606-1004636 GCF_011630105.1 Anneissia japonica | reverse complement strand
AAAAGACATTTCAGAAGTCAGGTAAGCTCATCTCCTGACATCTAGAAATCGAAATTTTTCCGGGGAACCCGGACCCTTTATCTTTGGAGTTCATTGATTAATTGAATCATTTTCAAGGGGTGGGGGTGGGGGTGGGGGGAACCTTTAATTTTGAAGAATTCAAAAGTCATTAAAAGACACCACAAAAGTCGGGGAAAGCTCATTTCCCGCCATCTAGGAATCAAAATTTTCCTGGAGAAGAACCACAGGATCTCCCCACCCCCACCTTTCTTTTTGGGATTTATCGATTCATGGAAAAACTACGTATGCAACTTACTCAATCTTTTTTTTATGTATGTACCCGAAAATAAAAATAGCTACTTACAGCGTGGTATGTACTACCAAACACATGGTAGAAATACCTAGTTAACGTCTATGAAGGCAATAAAAACTACATCGCGTTACCCAGACCAATTTTTCTGTCTGTAACTATAGCGATAATCTAATTAACGTGAGCCCATAAATCCAATTCCAACGAAGGCCGTTCCACTACTCACACCCTGTCTCTTATACACATCTGTGTATGACTTACTTTAAAATTTCCTATTTTGAGCTAACAATTTGCATTCAAATGAGGCTCAAGCTTTGCCTGGGAACCGGGGGAGGGGTGGGTGGAGAGACGCACGTCCCAAAAATTACTTGTCCTCCCACTTTTTCCCCTTCCGAAAAAATCACTTGCAAGTAGTTAAAAATCACCTAAAATCACCTTATTTCGCGAATTAGTGCCCCTTAACTGATCATCGAGCCCCCCTTCACCTTCGCCCCACCCCCCTCATTTCAAGACTTCTAGATATGCCACTGATTGTTATTATATACCGTATCTATTCGCGTAAAGGCCCTTAGAATTTATTGTTGAGAAGAGTTTTGGAGGGAAGAGGGGGTTTATACGAGTAAGGCGAGTTTTATTATTTTTTTTTAAAGAGGAACGGTTATTCAAATAAATACGGTATATAAACTTTCACTCATACCTTTCAGGCTTACAGTTACAACGTTTAACGAAATGTTTGAATCGGCACTCCATTACACAGTTTGCATACGAGTACGTTTTGTAGTTGTTCAACTTCTGATCTTTCTTGCATTGACCCCACGGCTCTTCCAGGTTATCAGACTAAATCAAGAGCATAAAAATGTAATAATAATAATAATGATAATGATAATAATAATAATAATAATAATAATTATTATTATTATTATTATTATTATTATTATTATTATTATTATTATTACTACTACTATAGAATAATAATTTAATAATAACTATATTAAAATAATAATACGGTAATAATAATAATAATTTTCATAAACAACACAAGAGATTGTATCGTCATCATAGGCAAAGCCTATATTTAATCCAATATATTATGGCCTTAACGGCCCCAACAAAACATGTTTCGGCAGTCTACTACCATCGTCAGTTATCTTTTTGCACGCAGGCAATCATTAGTATAGGGGAGTAAAAAAATTCAATGTTTGCATGCTAAAAAATTGTGGAATGAACCGTAACAATGCTACAAAACAAAATATAAATAAAGATGAGGTAAAATCAGAGTATCTATGCCACCAAGAGGAGAATGGAATGAATTTAGAATGACAAAGATAAATTAACATGAAAAAGCTGTTTGTTCAATGAGGGCTGCTCCCACTGAATATGCAGGGCTTCTTTGATTTTTAGAATTTGGGTTGTAGAGGCGGAGTCCAGTATAGTGAAGCAATCCTCATTGGCTGATTGTTTACAATGACGTGAACTCTTCAAATTCTTTAATATGCGAGTTTCCATCCAGTGTTAGGTGCTCACGCATGCGTGTGGAGATATGTCGGCTTGTTTCGTAACAAGCATTACAGCCCGGACATACAAATTTATAAACGAACACACGAACGGAGACCAACTGGGATGGAATCTTTAGCTAAAAACAAACTTTTTATTTTAAATGAGGAAAAGACAATTTTTAAATTTAAGTCATAACAAAATTCATTCGATAAGGCACGGATTTTATTGCTAAGGACTTTGGAAAATGTGCCAACATAAGGTAATTTAAAATAAAAATTGATCCGTGTATTTTCTTCAGTGTTATCCAGTGTACTTTTACATTTACATTGAACTGAACTGACATAACGAAAAATTATTTGATCAATAAGGTATGAAGGAAAACAATTTCTTAAGGATGGTAGTTAATGCCTTGATATCAGAATAAAAGCCCCTCCAACTATTATTGATTTTATAAGCCATATTAACTATCATACGAATAAGACCGATTTTGTAACTGAACGAACAAAAACTGAAAAAAATTGTAAGTAGCCTAGTATATGATTTTTTTCCTAAAAATTGAGGTCTGAGGTGGCCCATCCTTAATGTTAAACACCAAGACGTCCAAGGAAGGTAATAATAATAATAATAATAATAATAATAATAACAATAATAATAATAATAACAATAATAATTATTATAGAATAATAATTTAATAATAACTATATTAAAATAATAATACGGTAATAATAATAATAATAATAATAATAATAAATAATAATAATAATAATAATAATAATAATAATAATAATAATAATAATATGGGTTATTTACTGAAATTGACTTAATATTGATGATTAAAAGTATAGTTCTAAATCATGCAAAAGCCATGCAGTTCAATTATTAAGATAATAATATACCATGCACAATCCGAAAAGGCTGAGCAAAGCAATTTTATTTAATTAAACTTTGGTTAATTGCCTTAGAATAATGAATACTATAGTATCATCATCATATCAATATAATTATTGTTCAATATCGATTTTGAAAGAAAATTTAATAAAAATCATATCATGTTTTGTTGAAGTTAATATTCACAATGATGTAAATATACCCTATAGCTGTTGTCTGATGTAAAACCCATGAATAAAACCCCAATATGTTTTCTTTTTTAATTTACCATATAACTTTTCAAGAGCTTTTTATTCAGGAAAATAATGTCGGTATCACAGGGAAAATATCAATGTGACACTGGCAAATTTGGCTTCTTTTATAACCACGAACGCTCGGCAAAAAATAGCATTTTTAGACATTAAAAAATTGATTTTTTTGAGTGTGTACCGGTATGTGTTCATTCTTTAAATATAGTCCTATATCCAACATCTGGTTGAAAAATAGGGTAAAATATCCCATAGCATTTCTCTAGCAAATGATATCATCCCACTCGAGATTTCAAACTTTTAAGAAAAAAAAATGAGGCTATTTTAAACCATGTGGTTTACATTATTAAGAGAATACCACGCCTATTCCTAAAAGATATATGGGGAAATATCAAAGTGACACCAGCATACCCGACTTCTTAGTTAGACGAGCGCTAACCTGCCGAACCGTCCCTGCAGATCATACTCTAGATTTCTGCCGATTAATTTCGGTCGCTTACTAATAAAATCGTTATTCATTTTAAAGCAATTAATTTTTTAATTTTTGGTTTTATTTCTCATCCTAAACTTCGAACGGTGTGAAGGTCGGATCCGCGCCTTATACATGGCTGTGGTATATCACAATGCCCATATACGTAGAAAATCCACAAAACTTAGATCCTATAATAATGATGGGTGAGATATTAAATTTGCTCTACCTCATATACATATACATCTGCAAAGGCATGTTGACCGGTACCAATAGCAGACCCTCTAGTGGACACGAGAGGGGGCGAGTCTTGTGGGTGTACTAGAAACTTCAATCCAGCTTCCAGGTTAGCACCAAGTCCAATGGTCTCTGTATATTCATTCTGAAATCAAAAAAGCATAATGTTAGGTAGATTATATATTCCTCATACAAAAATCACACCCCAAGGCATCGACTAGATCTGACAGTTAAACTTCCTTCTCCAAGGGTCATGTTTCTGAGCTATCAGGTACCGGTGGCAGCTACTCTCGTGTGTCCAGTATTGTATTCAATGGCGGATACTTTCACAGATAGAGGGTCTACAGTAGAACACCTCAGCCAGACATATGGTTTGTAAGAAAATGTTGATTAATATGGCACCTCTAGATGGCCGGAATTGGCACTCTTAGACTTACATTTGAACATGTTTTTCTTCTTTGTCCATTTTTCTCATAATTCTGACAAATTTAGGAAAGGGGTTGGAGGTTAAGTATGAGAAAATTGCCCCCCCCCCCTTGTAATTTCTGTATATCCAATACCGAGTAATATTGATGTAGCCAGCATTGTCAGTGTGGGTACGTACTTGGCATTTGATATAATTCGACATTAAATTTTATTAAGTAAATTGATATGGTATGGGGTCTTTATTATTCGATAATGCCTTTCAAAGTCAGCTCTCAGAAGGTCAGCATTTGAGATTTGCACGTTAAAGGATTAAATATGATCAGACAATTCTTTTACAAAAATACACATAGCCCCCTACATGCTTTTTAAAATAATCTCTTATAAATTGTAAAACGACTCATTATACATCTGAAGCTAGGGTAGAATTTTTGTGGGGTTCAAGGTGCGAGATCATAAGGCAACAAAGATTAAATTGTAAAAATTACATTAGCTGATGAAGGCATATTTGGGTATTCAGAACGACTGGGAAATAGGTGTGTTGTCTATGATATATAAATAGGTTTTGGCTGCAGTGAGATTTTCCCTCTTTTTGTCGCCGAAATAGTGTCCCTTTAATAGGTGTGTCCCCAAAATAGTGAATGGCCGTAGGGCTAAAAGATATACTTTTCCTCAGTTCGTGGTCACAAAGTGTCCACCTAATAGGGAGGGTTCTACTGTATATTTTATAGGAACATGCTACTGTAGGATGGCCATTCGAAGGTGTAGGTGTGCAAAAATGGACAAACTGGGACATGGGAAGGGGGTTGCATAGAACCCCCGATTACGTCAAGAGAAGAGCCGGTTTGATTGCAGATTTGGAATATTTTTGACTTTTGTCGATTTGGGGATTTTGAGAGGGATACGCATGCACCCATCACACACCCCTGGATACAGGCCTCGATTATTTATACATCAAAGGTTTACTTAGTGATTTAAAAATCTAAAGGTAGAGAGTGTCAATCAAACTTTTGTGGACCTTAGCAACAATATAAAAGGGGTGGAGCCTAATGGAAAGGTCCGTTGCTCACTTACCTGGGCCACATTTATCATCAGTTGTAGTCCATTATTAGGTCCTGGTTGAAATTGCTTCAAGCTCCTGTCGCTCGCACCATTGAAGGTCCAACAGCGACCATAGTCGGTAATAACACTTGTAAAATTCTAGAAAATATTGATTGACAGGTAATAATTGATTGACATCCCGAGTTATACCAGGTATCAGTGATAACCAAAGAGGTAATGATAGAAATTAGGGCTTTTCCTACTTTGTATGCGCTGAAACTTCGAGATCTCTTTTTTCCTTGTTCAATTCCCATCGCTGCTCTCCTTGTGTCAGTCGTAGGGCTGAAATTCAAGTTTCACAGTGCACCATCTTTCGGAACATTGTGCAAATTGGCCCATGTGCAAGTTACAGAATGAAGTACTCTTCGGAAAAGAGTAGGATATTGTCTCCCGGTGTACTGCCCTATTCTCAACTAAAGGACCCCACTGGAAATGACTTTCATGGGTTATTCTTGGTGTGTAACTGATGTTAAAATTATAAAGTAGAAAAAAACATTTAAAAAAATATGATAATAATAATAATAATAATAATAATAATAATAATACTAAATGATAAGAATCATTAATCGTAACAAAAAAAAGTAATTTCTAATTAACCTTTGCATCACAAGTTTTACCCCGGAATTTACACGACCACAGCGTTTCAGCATCAAGATCAAATCCGGCTTTTTTCGTAAATTCTGATACATTGAAGGATGTTTTTCTAAGCAACGCTACACACTTCTCTATGTACTGAGTGTATTGTCCACTAAGATCCTCTATCCCAAGAATGATTGCACAGACAAAATATTCCACTTCTGTGTTTGATATCTTAGACCGACGGTACCTATAGTGAACAATAATAATAATTCTTTATTACACTGTCATAGTCAAAGCTTTTTATATCTAAATCTCAATTTAGTTATTATGTCATCATCTCATCATTACTGTCATCATCATCATCATCATCATCATCATCATCATCATCATCATCATCATCATCATCCAATTTGTTATTTCCCTCTTTATCCTGTACAGGTCGCCCTCTAATCAAAGACACCTGAAATTAAGATCTATTTTCTGTGGTCCCTAATCAAAAAGTGTCTTTTGTCTTTAAGATTCTAATGAATAAAGACTATGGAATCATCCCCCCCCCAAAAAAAAAAAAAACAAATAACAAATAAACTGGAGAATGTTGTCAAGCATTACCAATTCAATATTACTATCTAGGATCTTTCTCTATCCTAATAAAAATCCCAGTCATAATTCTTAAAAGCTTAAACATCATAGTTACATTAAGGGCCTGCAATGATGGATGATCTATACTTGTGCAATCAATCTGACTGACTCCAATCCATTACGTGGAAGTTATATAGATACCAAGAAACTAGTCAATAACAACTAACTTACTACAGAATACTTAATAATCCTGTTGTAAAATTGAGTTGTCATTAACTTTCACGGATATTGAATCTATTATCTGTTTGTCTCACCATTTTGTCACCCAAATAAATTAGTTTTCCTCCATATGTCATTAGTTGAATATAATTGCTCTAAATATTTACAAAATTCACATAATATATATATATATATATATATATATATATATATGTATATATATAATGAAAAACAATAAGAAAACGGTGTACAATCATTGAAAGTTCACTTGCAGAACACAAATTTATTAAACTAAAACAAAATCAAACGGACAACGTTAAAGTAAGAAAACTTTGGAGGTCTTACACATACATAAAGAATAATAAATGGTATTAAAAACGCTGTACATACTGGAATAGTGCGCGGTCGGTAAAGGATGTGTTCTAAAAATTTAAAGTCAGGTTCCGGAGAAAAAAAAAGTTTTGATATGTTGTAGAACTGATTTTTTTAAGACAGAAATTTTTTAAATATTAAAAAATCTGTATCTCATTCACCGTTCCCTATTTTTTTTGTCAAACAACTTTTTTCTGTCTTAGAAAAATCAGTTCTACAACATATCAACATTTTTTTTCTTCCGGAGCCTGACTTTAAAGACGTGAGTTCGAATCGCTTATTTAGCAAGTTTGAATCGCGTATTTATTTTTTTTTTTCATTTTGTCAAAAGGTGATAAGTTCTCATCCATGTTCAATAAATTCAATTTCAATTTCAATTTATTCAAAATTGCCTCCAAAAATGGAGAGTATAAAAAAGAAAAACAAAACATCAATACACATTAAAATACAGAAAATCATGTGCTTAGGAATGAGTAATTGAAAGTACCAATAACAATTATTCAATAAAATCACTGAAGACGATGATACAACACCAGTACGCCGACACGTACACTTTCTGAAAATCCAGCAACACAGCTACAACCACCCAAACCAACAAAGAACAACCACAACAACCTAGCCTATCCCAACATGAGAAGCCGCAAGATCGACGTATAGCACAATTACCAGATCCGAAGACGAATAACACAATCAATAAACACAATAATCACAACAGAGAACAGTCAAACAAACGACAGACAATTCGTATGACCATTTAAAATAATATACTGAAACTTGTCATTATATGTTTAATCAAAATAGATCGAAAACAATATACACATTGTCATAGTAGTAATTGAATATCCAGAATGTGCAACAATCGCATTCAAGTGTTATGATGTTAAACAATGTTTTTTTAATGAATGATATCAATTTTATGAACTTAACGTTCATGAAGTGAGAAATAGTTCATTACATTAACAATCACAATATGATACAATGTCTTTACAAATGATAGTAATGTTTATAACATTAGTGATTATGAATTTAAAAGTGTTTCATTTTCTTAGTATCACAATATGAACTATGAATAGGCATCAGTTAAACAACGTTTAAAGCGTTAATTAACACATCCTGTTTAAAGTTTAAAGAATGTTGTATTGCTATTGAAGCAAAGGAGTGGGATGCTGTGAGGTTAGTGACGTGACTCAGTCGTGTATATAGACGCACATACGCGCATGGAACCGATCCACGGTACCTACTGGCATATCTGAATAAACTACATGTTATGTTACATAATAGTTGGTGTCTGCCTGTTATTGTCTCAACGACCACCCAGGAACACAATCATGAGCCGTTGCATTGCTGTACCTCTACCATTTTACGAACCCAAATTGCGAGGGATTGAAGTTTACATTAGCACATGATTCTAAGAAACCGAGTTCAAAAGTTTAGTAATTACGTTAGAGACAAATAGGCGATAGTTTTTATGCTGGAACGGATCCTCATTTGGTTTTTTTCAGAATTGGTATAATAATACCCTCATAAAAATTGCAAGGACAACACCATAGTTAATGCAAAGATTAAACAATTTAGCAAGGATATCTGGATATTTGTATTAATACTATGTTTAAGGTGATTAGCAGTGATTCCATCGGGGCCAAGTGCAGAATTTGTATTAAGTTTGGAGATATAAATGAGAGAATTTAAATACATTTTCACTTAACACTAGTTGCTTAGAGGATACAAATTCATTTGCAGATTGCATTATAGCATTTATTACAGTTATTTATGTCGAATTTCGATTTATAAAATTCAGTAAGTTTATCAACAGAGATTGAATCCATGTTACGGTTATCGATTCTCTTGCAATCGTTAACTGCTTTCCAGATTTTTGGGGGGATTCGTAATCATATACACTTTATTCAGGGAGTTACACTTTTTTGCATATACAGTATTGACAGCCTTTCTGCAGATACGCCTATAATATTTTTAAGCTGGCTTGTAACAAGAGAAGACTATGCCAGACCTGTCTCTGTTGCATTGGATCCAAAGGCGATACCTAAACCTCTGACGATTCCTAGCAACGGTGCAATCAGAGTCCCACCAAAGTATCTCTTTTTTTGAGTGCATTCTACCGGTGACAATCAGAACCAGAGAGCTTGTGTTGGTGTATCATATTTTTCATTAGAAGTGATCCCAGATTTAACATCAAGGCTAAGCTTGTTAGTAATAGGAGATGATCATTTGTATTATCATAAAATGAAGTTACAATTTGACAATTTGAAATCTTAGAAGCTGAAAGGTCATTCACAAGCACGTGAACTATTATATAGCCTTTATGGGACCCTTTAAAGTATGTATAGTTAAATTTCTGGTCATACGCAAAAGTAGAGACTTTAAACTCATTATCGCATACGAAATCATATAATATCATGCTAAATTAAAAAGAAAATTAGCGCGATTCGAACTCGCGACCGGTTAAGGATATGGTCTAAAAACTTAAAGGTCGTGAGTTCGAAACGCGTCTTGGTATTCAATTATTATTTTTTTTCCAATTGTAGGAAATTTTATTATTATTATTTTTTTTCAATTTTAAGTATTTTAACATTGTACAAATGATCATTCTAAATAATGTTTTTTTTTCTTTTAGAAATAAACATTCTAATTATTTAAAAATTACTGTACTTTATTGCCATTACCACTAATAGTGCATGAATGGTGCGGAGTGTTCTAAAAAAACATACCGGTAAGTTCGAAAGGCGTCTTGGTATTCAATTCATTTTTCCAGTTTATTTATTTTAATTTTGTAATGATCTTTCCAAATGTTTTTTTTTTTTTTTTTTTTTTTAAAGTTGCATATAGTAATAGCCGGGAATGTCACTTCGTCAAGATATTCAATTTCTATTTCTGTATTGACGTTGAATTGGAAGTAAATAATAATCCTTTCCACAACCGCAGTCCCACAAGACACCACAGCGACTAGTATGATTATTACCCAGAATATCTTGGAACTGCAGTGTCTCTTCTCGATTAAGCGCTGCACCCCATGCATTGATGTCTTGGTTGCGAAGTCATAATCAAGATCGTCTTCACTTTCGGACATGTTAAAATGTTGTGAGGTACCTATAAGAATAACTCTGTAGTATAAAACAGGGGCGGATCCAGAGATGTCAAAAAAGGTGGGGGAGGGATGTGGGCGAAAGTAGGACCGATCGAGATAATACTACCCTAGTGTCCGAGGCATGCCCCGCAAATTTTAAAAGCAAGTGTTTTATCGGCACTTGCCGTACCTTATTATTTTTTCTACAGTGACATACATAACATAGCATAAATTGTCAAAACTTTCTTTAGGTCATTCATCAGTAAATTGGTCCTTTCATGTCCTGCCAATTTATGAAAGTACTATAAATAAATCGGAAAATATTAAAGGAAATTTGATTTATTTTTGCGGTAAAATAAAATTTAACATGCCAAAATATTTGGTACTATTCTGATGCTTATAATTTCAATTATTTCCAATTACAATAACTAATTGAAGATTTAATATGTTTCTGATTGAATGTAGTTTTTAAAAAAATCTTGAAAATAATAAACATTATGGGTAATTAAAAAATCCTTTCAAAACCTCCCATGCATGTCCAGGTTGTATTTCCCAAAATTTCGAAATGACATAATTTTGTATAGGTAACTTAGAATAATTATACCACCAAATTCATGGTCTTTTGTAATGCTAAATTAAAAACTACATACATATAACCATGAATTCATTAACCTTCTTAGACTAACAAAATGTGTCCCTTCATTTCGGTCCGTTATGTTGAATTTGAAACACTGTAGCTGGTAAGAAAATGTTATGGATGAAAACATTTTGGATGTAAGGGACATACGGTAAGAATAAATCCGTTTCTCTACAGTTAAACACATGATAGCCGAATAATTGATAGACTTTCTTATAAAACCAGAAGAGGTACCTTTATTCTGTATCCTATCCGAACCCTTTAGAACCGTACCCTTTTTTATAAAGCAATATTCAATGTCGTATTATGAAAAGTGTACGTTAGAGGCACTAAGACCACGAATGATTAGTGCATAAAATGTATTACAAAAACGTAAATACAATAATCCCACAAGACTCCACAGGTATTGCTATGTTTATTGATTATTACTCTTTTATTTCAGAAAATATTTCAGCCGCTCCAATTTTTTTCCTATTCTTCCTTCATAATGTGTTCTTTAATATTTTGCGTTTTTATTTTTATTCATAATTTATAGATAGGAGTCCTGGGTTCAATTCCTGTCAGTGTTGCAGGATTTTTTCTCACGACCAAAACAACTCCACTCCCTAAATCTCATATTGAGATTTAGTTTGTGTAAAGCATCGTTTGTGTATGTTTTTCTTGTGTAAGGGATTGTCGCCTACAAGTAGGACAGTGATATATTCGCTATTGACAATCCTTGGCACATGTATTGTGTGCCTAAATAAATAATAAAAATAATAAAATAACAGGAGGAGGCGAAAAAATTAGGAGCGTTAAACTCGGAGAAACAACAACCCATATATCTTTTTCAATTTAAAGTCGGAGACATGTCCTGGTTGGAACCCTCTAACGTCACTATTAGATAGGCTTATCTTTGAAGCAAGAAATCAAGTTGTCTTCACCCCGTAGCGGTCGTTCATATTATTCGGTGGAAATTTTTCCCTATTAGAAGCCATTTTTTTCTAAATCAATATTCATAAATACGATCAGAATTGTACACATGGTTTCATCCTTTAAACAAAATGCAAATGATGCAATATGAACCAAGATCATCTTTCAGTAATCTCCGTCACATTTTACGGTAATGGAGATGAAGACATTTCTTTTGTCAATAATGGCAATAAATAATGGATCTTGCTTATTCTTTTAGAAAGCACCTTGTTCAGTTTTTTCTATCATGTGTTCAGATATTACAATCTTTCTTTTGAATTAATTTCAATTTATTCAAAAACCTCCAAAACGGAGAGATAAAATACTTAACAAAAGCATTTACGTATGAATCAACCTATCATACATTAAAACATATCAAAATACAAATGGAAATCAAACGATCAATTTCAATCAAATAGCAAAACATTTCAATAAAATGATGAAATGAATATGAATCAAGCTTTTATGTATCTAACTATTCTTATTTCCGTCAATTTGTGTATTTCCTATGCTACAACACTGAAAATTTAATATTTAATTAAATGCTTACTATTCTCCAAACTTTGATTTAGGGTTGTTGTACCACATAATAATCATATCCCTTAAAGAAAAAAATGTTTTCTAAACTACCGGTACTAAATGTTCATTATACTGGAAAAATCACCCAATTTGTCAGAGAGAAAAAAATTATATGTATTTTTTTTATACATCAATAAACTCTAAAATTAATCGAAATAAGCCCTTTAAACCACAAGATTTGCGAGAGATTTTGAGCACGCCCACCTTACGCTCTCGTTGGGGAGTCGCGTTCATCCCTCCCCGATCGGGGACACTACACATTGGAATATTGGTGGCCATTCATAAATAGACCTAAAAATAATAATTAAAAATAATTTCCAACTTAATTTTTGACAAATATATCTGGTTAGTAGTAATTATTGACTACTACTGTGTTGATTTCAATTTAGAGGTGTATTAAGTTAAGTGTTCGCTTAGATGGTCTTATTATGCAATGTAGTTATTGATACCAAAAATAACCTCCACCTTCGGTGCTGTCTATCGTAACCTGGCCTACAGAAGTTAGCTCACTTTACATGGGTTTGGTTCTATGCAAGTTTTACTCGTGGGATGTGTTTGACTTATTGTGGAGAGTCGCTTACAACGCTTCGAAACTGAAAAGAAAGGCGCTATACAAGCAACAAGTAACAAGTATCATTAAGTCCGAGGCCTAACCATGGAGGAATTGCCTAATCTACATAAAACTTAACCTACCACTTTAGACAGACTAGATGTCGACGTTGTGTTGTGTTCAAGATCACAGTATATCCCAAAAACTGATCAAAGAGGCTACTTCTGTATTCTGATGCGGTGGTTCTATTAAATACCATTCTATATACGGCTCGATATCAATATTGATTAACCATTACACTCGTTCGAATATAATACAATACGGTACTCTCTCTATACATTACATTGATCCCGTCTAGTTACAGATTCTATAAAGAATATGTGGTTATATCTGACACGCCGCACCGAAACGTTTTTACTAAAGCCCAAGAATATTCCATTACCTGACTGGATAAATCACTCTATACCGGTTTTAGCTTCACCAATGAACAAATAGCTGTAATGAAAACAAATTAGGATGTTGAGGTATAGAGGATGTATATTAGAGGGAATATGGTATTGTAAAGTATTTAATAATAATATATTACTAGGTAATATATTATTATTATTATTAACAATACCTTGCAAGTATTGTTAACAATAATATATTTTGCCATATGGCATTAGTACTTTTTGCAAAATAGTTAAGTTCGCAGACGATATGTGCATTAATGGTTTAATTACCAACAATGATGCATCAGTATATAGAAATGAAGTTACCCATGTTATTAACCTGGTGCTCTA
Organism: Anneissia japonica; assembly: GCF_011630105.1. Classification (NCBI taxonomy): domain Eukaryota; kingdom Metazoa; phylum Echinodermata; class Crinoidea; order Comatulida; family Comatulidae; genus Anneissia; species Anneissia japonica. The sequence continues at coordinate 991,133 of NW_022734061.1, read as the reverse complement.
ATAACTTTTTAGTATACTAAGCTAAGAAAACAAAGGAAAATTTTGATTTTGGGAAACGCGACAGAGGTATAGATCAACTCATTGTCAATAATGACGGTGTAACTAGAACATCAAAACATAAATATTTAGGTGTATCATCGATGACAAGCTAAATACTAGCTTATGTATGCCTAGGGCAAGAAGCGCTATCTCTCTTCTATCATTGTGTAGTGAAATCAGTCATCTGCTTCTGCTATACTGTACTGCCATTGCCTGTGGGGTTTAGCAATCTAACAAAAAAATAATAATCAAATTAAGAAAATAACCAGAGTGGCAGGAAAAGTAATTAGTATGGAGCTTCCAAGTATAAACAGCTTTTTGTGGTAAGTCGGCCCTAATGAAATTAGAAACAATATTAAAGGATGAGTCTCACCCATTCAAATGGTTACTTTATAACTTTTAACAGATCAGGAAGAATTCGGCAAACTACTGTCAAAACAAACCGTTTAAAATAATCGTTCATACCAAACGCATGTCAGCTCTACAATAATCAATTCTCCAGATAATCACTGTCTTAGATTAGGTACCGTAATGAACATAAATTTTAAAACGAAAATCTTAAAAACAGTAGTGTGGAGCGTGGCTTTATTATAGCAGAGATGTGGACACTGCTAAAGGAAGATGTTTAGACGGCTGGAATCTTTCGAGAGGTGGGTGTGGAGAGGAATAAAGAAAGTTTGTTGGTCTGAGGTAAAAGACAGATGAAGAGGTATACCAATATAGAAGAAAAGAGAGCATTATGTCAGTAGAAGAAGAAAGAAGAATTGGATTGGTCATGTTTCAAGGGAAGAGAGTTTGTTTAAAGAAGTCATAGAGGGACGAATGGAAGAGAAAAGACAAAGAGTAAGAAATAGAATAAGGTGATAAACGATTTAAATGACAAGAGGACTTACGTGGAAATGAAGGGAAGAGTGGAGGCCAGTGAAGGCCTTGGCAGCCAAACACCTGCCTGACGGCAGAACACTAAAGAGGTTGTTTTATGTCTAACCCCTAAGTCCATTTCACTGTCTTTCTATTTAGTTAAGTTAGTTAGATTTTGGTGCTATTGTATTTTGAGTAATTTATATTTATATTTATTGTTATTTATATGTTATATTGGGTATTGTTTTATTGTATAAGCAGAGGGATACAGATTTCATGTATATTTTTATATTATCTTGAGTCTAAAGCCCAAAGAATATTCCATTATCTTACTGGGAAAATCACTATGGGCCCTTACCGGTTTTAGGTTTCACCAAGGAACAGATTAGCTGTTGAAGTACATGGAGGTGTGTGTATATTATAGATGGAATATGGTATTGTAGTATTAGTAGTACGCAAACAACAGCGTGCATTGATACCTAACCGAAAACATAATGGGCATCCCTTAAATGAAATGGCATTGTTGAGTTCATTGTGTTTTGTCTTAAATTGCCAAGTATTGTCGTTAATAATAATATATTACCTAGTATATTATTAATAATAATATTATTATTATTAATAATAATACATTACCTGGTATACTACTTACCTTATTGAAAAAAACGAGGCTTAAGTAGTAAACTCATATGGTTGCCTCGTTTTCTATTGCACTTTTATAAATAAGAACCAGTAAAATGTTTGCCCATGCTCAGTTTTCTTATTTTGCTATACTTGTAATCTACAATGCTTTAACACCTCTTGCAAAATAGTTAAGTTCGCAGACGATATGTGTATTACTGTGATTTATTTACCATATACGCTACCCGTGTTATTAATCTGGTGCTCTAATAACTCCTTAGAATATTAATGCTAAGAAAACAAAGGACATTTTTGATTGTAGAAAACGCAACATAGATATGTATCAACTGATAGTTACCTGATGGAATCATCAGTTTGGGAAGGGGGAGGTAAAGGAGACTTCCCGACGAGAGCGTAAGGTCGAAGTGGTCGGGCGTTGCTCAAAATCACTCGGAATAGAGGCGGATTTAGCAACTCATTTGAAGAAAGGAAAGGAAGAAAAGGAAATTATTGATCGCCCAACGCATCAGAGGTTATTTGCGGGCGAAAACAACAAATTCGCAGGGATCAATTCTTTCACTATTTTATGTAGGCCTACATGACATTTCTTAGTGTCTAGGAATAAAAATGAGTTGGTGTTTTTTTTAAAGAGATATCTCATCAGCCCGAAGCTTTAAACGAGACAAGATCTGATCTGACCTGACCACATCCAACAATGAGGACTGTACTTGGTACATACGCATCTAGTTCGTAGTTGTATTTGGAATTGTATACAGAAAAACTGGTCATTATGTTCATTTATTTTGTTGGCTATTTAATCCCTGTAACTGAAATAATGATAATAATAAATAATACAGGAATTTATACCACACCTAGACTGGCCTAGATTGAATATTATCCATGTTAGAGTAAAGTTCGGATGCCATTAGTCAGTGGTGGCCGCTCTAGAAATTTGCGGACAGTGGGTCTGGCAAGTCAAAAAAGTGAACCAGGGGGCCGACTAGTGCCTTGACGCAAAGTAGCAACGCATCGTGGCAATACTACTGGCATATAAAGTTATGTACAATATTATTTCGGTCGCTTAATTGTATGCATTAAAGGGAAATTGCATCCAATTTGCTCACGAGCATCGTACTCGAAATTTGACTTACACTATGTAAGTTATATGAAGTAACTGCAGCACTTAAAATCGTACATATTTTGCATATATATTGCATGGATTAAAATTTAAACGTTGCCACTTCGAGATCACCCGGGCAGCGTAACAACCAACCGACTGCACACTATTTTCGGTCCCACACAACTACGACACTCCATAACGCATGCAAGTGCACCTCCTAGTTCCGTTCACTGGATAATGAAGGGTCGCGTAATAATGGCCCAAAAACCCGTGTAGACAAAACATTAGGGATTGACAATCAAAATAACGTTATTTGAATAAGGAAATTTTCAATATTTTTGGTGGCGTCGACGACCGGGGGTCCACCTGTCCGACAATGGGGCGGCTCCGACAATGGGGTGGGGGAGCAATTTCCCCCTCTGACCTCCGCTGGTGCTGCCACTGCTATTAGTTCCACCTACTCTCGTTTATGTTTGCATAAGCATGTATTTTTCTTTTAGCTTATAGGCCATGAGATACTCGCACAGGGCTGAAACATAGCGCAAACCACTTCACAGCCGTCGCCAACAGTGCAAGAAATTTGGCCGGTGTCTGGTTCGAACTCTCAACCACGAGTTTCAGAACCTGAATATAATATGCGGCGCCCCTCGTTTTACATACTCATCATCCCCCACCTCGGCTCTGTTCTTACGCTAATGACTAGTGGGTTCAACTAACGTTTAACACTTCAAAAGCCTGGAGTGCACTAAGATGATCTGAAGGCAATTTTTAACGGACATTCGCTATACTCTCGGAGATGTGACACGCATATAAATATATCCATATTTCAATTATAAGATAAAATAAGCAAAGACCAAAGAAAAATGTATTGAGAAAAAAATAGCCATATTTATTTTTATTTGTTGCTTTCAATAAATTTAGTGAGTCTCTGATATGTATAAGTTAAAAAGAGCATGGCTCCTTTGATTATCTTTTTGTACTGATCATACCACATCTGTATGTATACGTTATGTTATGACTAAACGTACAAGGTATTTTCTATAAATAATCAATTATAAATGATATTACGGCATATTTGCATTTTAAAACATTTTAGTTCTTCCTAACTTTATTATTGTAATATCATATTTGTTCTATACATCTCAAACTAACACATCTATTTACGTTTATGTGGCCTTTATTAATTCAATTTATTACCGTACGCATATTCGAATGTAAATTTCATGGTGTAATTATAAAACACAAAACACAGTAAGACACAGAAATATTGCCGAAAGGTACATTGTACCTAAATCTAAATTACTCACTATTTACATGCAATAAAATAATTAGACGAACGTATATAATTACAATAATACTATTAAATTATTTATTTATTTATTTCAAAAAACACATCAAACAGCAATCAATTGCCAATAAAAATATGTCTTAAAATAGTTTTACAACCATATAGATATATAGAAAAATACTAATAAAAAGAAACGGGGTCACAAGTCACCAATAAAAAAAATCATTCCCAGCCCAAAGCCAAGCAGATCAATCACGTAAATGCATGCAAATATAATAAAATGATTTTAAATAAACTTAAATTTTGATTGAATAACTCGATAGTAGGATCTTGATGTAACAATGTATTATAAGTAAAAGTAGTAAACGATGAATGAAACCATTTTTTGTGCAATTATCTCTGTTAAACGGAACCAGAAATATATCGTTAGAGCGATAATTTAGTGTATTAATTTTAAGAGAAAATATAGAAAATAGGCCTACATTAGCCACAGTGGATTGAGATTCTCGAATAAAAAAAAGCCTGGTTCTCACGAGAGACTTAGTATCCGGATCGGGAGCTAACCGTTAGCGCTAACCGTTAGCAACTGCATGAGAACGCCCGATCGGTTAGCCAGCGCTATTGGTTAGCAAGTTGAGCGCATTTTTATCATCAAACAATAACTCGTACACGTTTACAATTTCCAGTTTCTTATTGGCCAGTGATTCGATCATCATATTTTTGGTATCCGGATCGGGATTTTCTCGTATGGCGCACGGCAGCTAACGGTTAGCAGGATCCGGATCCTGCTAACCGTTAGCTGCCGTGTGAGAACATAGCCTTAGGATTTGGTGTTCTGGTGGTTTCGAAGTGCATATAGTTTTATGGTCGGAAACAACTCATGGGATTCGGTGGTCTCGAAGTACCATCGGCCGAACACAACACGACGTTGGTGGAATGTGCACCACAGTGATACCACGCCATTTTCTAAGTCACATTTTTGTTAGATAGAGAAAAAAGTTTCTTTTTATTGTGTTAATGGTTCAGTTTTGAAATTTTGACAATGCTTATGGAAATTTACTGAAATGTCAGTTCTTGGCTACCATATAGATATACTGCATCAAGATGGGACAATAATAAAATGTTGTAGTTAATACAACAGTCACCATTATATATAGTTCAATTGACTACAACATTTATGTGAAAACTATTGTACCGTGTTAATATCATGGTACATGTATTGATGTTGGTTTTGCGTAAACTCGCCATGATTGAAATGTTATGGGCATGCGATAATGGTGTAATTTTTGTGACTTTTGTTATTAGTATTATTTTATATTTATTATTAATTTATATTGATAGTCCACCGTGCAGGCGACTGAAGCAAGCAGCAACTGAAAGCTGGACTCTTTAACTATAGTACCGTACTAGTAGGTATGTGGTGTGCTGGAATTTTGGAACCCATTGTCAACGCTACTTAATACCATTGTATGAATTCATTAGTATGAACGATCATATTTTTGCAGTTTATAATCGGTACAAGTGTAATCTTGTTGTTAATGTGTAAACATGGACACTATAGTAACTCTGGTAAAGTTATCATATTACGGAGTTAACATTAATTAAATAATAGTCATTGATTGTAACTGATGATTAATGGCAGGCATGGTTCTGATATATCTTGAGTTATCATTAATTAATGATTTACTATCTTTTGTAGCCAGTAGATAACGTTTGTTTTAGAATAGATTCTGAAACTGAGAAACATTGATTATGTTATATCGTGATAATATGATTATATCCTCAAACCGTTATTAACGTTGTGTCTAGGATTATAATAATAGTAATGAACGTTTATTATATAGTCCTCGTAATCTTTATTCATGATAATGTTATACTGTAATCTTTTGAAACTGGTTATAAATATTTTGAAATTGTGTATGGTAACCAAATGTAAATGTTAATTTTTATTAGCTATGTGTTATTGGAGAACTGGCTACATAGGGTTAGCATGTTAGTAATGTTCACATCTATTGACTTTTGTTGTGATACTTAAATGATGGTTTGCATGCATTTAATTCTAGCGTTTCGTTGTTGAGTGAATTGACTATAGGCGTGAGTGTTAGTTGGTCCCGACTATATTAAAACAAAATTCATACACTTACAAAGAAAAATCATATCAAAACATTTCTCCTTTTGCGAATTGCAAGAAGAGAGTATACGGAACCAAATTAATATCATTATAATGCATATGATTATTGAAATGCATAAACTTAGATTGAATTCTACCAATTTAATACGATGGGACTGTGTTACTGGGATAGATTTGTAAATTAGGCTGCAATAGTCGAAGTTAGTAATAGTTATGAAAATTAATAAAGAGAAAATTAAAAATTGCACCAATACCTTATGTAAACTTTGTAATTTTCAATAAATGATTTTTCTTTTATGGTCTCTGCTACTGTTGGACGTCACGTTGTGGAGTGCAAAATATGACCAACAAGTGGAACAGAGCCAGGTTGTACCGCAGCTTCAACTTTTTATTAATACAGCAACTTGAATGCACCAAACTGAGATTGTTGTTTTCGAAATTGTCCTTTTTTGGATATTACGAAATAAAGAGGGGGCTTATTTTCAATTAATGCTGTAAATTGTGGAATTGCTACTATACGACATTTCTTAACTAAGAAATTCGAAATTTTGTGTAATATTTTTAAAATTTTAACCATGTTGTACAATAAAATACCACTTAATACTGACACGCTATCATAATAATCAAAGATAACGCCAGTGTGTATGTAAATCTCAAAAGCCCGTGGGCGTCTTTTCGAGATCGGCTGCTCGAGATTAAACCCATGGGACTTCTATTACCTGAAACTTTACGGTATGTATAGTTTTGTTTTAGGTTGTATCCAAACTTTAAAATATTTACATATTGCGAGATCTATTGATTCTAAAGCCGGGCACTCACTGCGTCGTACGACAGTCGCGCGACCGTCAGCCGACGAATCCAATTTAGCTTCCTGTGAGCGCTAGATTATTCGACGCTGTTGATTGTCGGTGGCTAGGATCATTAAAAACGATCTGTTGCATGCGCGTCGTTGCGTTGCGTTCTCCATAGAATCCTTTCGGCGAAGACCGCCGGGCGCTTTGAGTGGCCGGTTTAAGACCATTCAAAGACCAATTAGCTATTAATGTTAACCAGGGAACAGTGAATTCCCTGTTCCCTGATATAAACTATTAATTTCCTTGATTTCCACACCGCGTGCATTATTTTGTGGGGAGACACCACTTTTCTTATTTTTCTTGTTCCTTCTCTGTCCCCTTTTTCCATCCATGCACCTCCCCATTTTCAAGGCCAGGTATTCGGTTATCTCAACCACTGTAATGATACTCACGCCAACAAACAGTCCCAACTGTCCACCAATGTCACCTAATAAAAATAAGTAAATTAGATAATTATAAAATATATAAAAAACCAATATATAAAGCTAAAGATAAATAAATCATAAAAAATGTGTCTTAATAATACTGTACTGCAGCTGCAGAAGGTATGCTATAGCTTGCTTGTGGGAAAGGTTTGTTAGCAAATAAAGACTGTCCTATAGCAAAATTCAAATGTATGTTGTTTTTTTTTTAAATACCGACATGGTTTTAGTTTCTTCTCTAAAAATAATGCGCTGTAAAAGCATAACTTCTCCGCGGTGTGATTTTTCTCTGAGAATTGATAAGTAGGAATTTGTTTAAAACAAATTATTCTTGCCAATGTTTAGTTATTGTGGTATCGAACAATTTAATATACCAGTGACAACAACATGAAGAAATAAATGTTCCTATTAGAATTATGCTGGTATTTAGCGTAAATTTCCACAGAAGTGAAATATTAATTATTTCAGTGAGGTATTAGCATATTCACACACGTACCAAAAACCTCTGTCGTCTTATTATCATCTTGCATTCCGTAAAGTTTGAAGCGAATCAGGCTTAACAAACTTTAGTTATCATGTTAACTATCTTAAATTTCTTAAAGAAATATTAATAATACAAATGAGCAAATTGACAAACGAACCAATGAGCAATTAGCATATTCACATATTTACCAAAAACAATAGGCCCATCTTCTTGTTACTTTCTTACATTCTGCCAAGCTTGAAAACAATCGGACTTACCAAACTTTAGTTATGTAGCTTACATTACCTTATTAGTGCAATTTTAATTATGCAAATGAGTAATAAGCATATTCACACACGTACAAAAAACAGTAGGCTCAGTCCTCTTATTACCATCTTGCAATTCTGCCAACGTTGAAACCAATCGGAGCTACCAAACTTTAGTTATCGTGGTAACTAGCATATATTATCCAATTAGTGAAATATTAATTATGCAAATGAGCAATTAGCATATTCTTACATGTACCAAAAACAATAGACTCCATCTTCTTTTATCGTTTTGAATTTTGTCAAGTTTCAAAGCAATCGGACTTACTAAACTTTAGTTATCATGGTGACAAAACAATTTACCCAACAACGACAACGACAACATGAAGAAAAAAATGAGCAATATAGCCCCCGTAGATTCGATCCTTCGGGGAGACTAATAATACAAGTTTCTTCTATACCGGTTATATGTATGCAAATTCATTTAATCTTTATTCACTGAGATTATAAATTTTTTAGCAATACAAATTATCCAATTGGCAGTGGATGTCCTGGTTATCTACTGTAGAGAGAAGTAGTGAGAAGAGGAGCACGCCTACATACTCTTGGAAGCAGCGCTTCCATTTTAGTGTTAAATTTGCTATTCTAACGCAACCATGCGAAATTGTATTATTAGCCTCCGAAATTTCGAATTAGTAATTCGTTATTTCGGATTAGTAATCCGAAAAAACGAATTACTAATTCGAAATAACGAATTACTTAATTCGAAATTTCGGATTAGTAATCCGAAATAACGGATTACTAATAATTTGAAATAACGAATTACTAATTCGAAATTTCGGATTAGTAATCCGAAATAACGAGTTACTAATTCGAAATAACGGATTACTAATCCGAAATTTCGGATTACATTTTGATGATTTTATATACTTAAGTGGCACGAATAGGCTTTCGTACCACCACGCAGTTGGCACAATAGCAAATTTAACCATTATAAGGTATGCTCCTACTATTGACTCACTGAAGTCAGTGAATTCGGCCGACAACTGTCCCATATTTTTGGAGAGAACATAATGCACAATGTTCAGACATGTGCAGTTAAATTAATATGACGTCATTATGTTCAACGTTGTGTTGTCGCAAATCAAAGTCTTCTTAATGTCAGCTCTTTGAGAAGCAAACTTTCATAAGCATCTAGAATCCGCGCTCGGTATTAGAATTTACCAGGAACACTACCCTCACAAAAGCTTGCGATCCCTAGATAGTCACCCAAACCCATCCACCCCAACATTAAAATTTTCAGAGCAGAAAAAATTATGCTCATGTAGCAAAAATCACCCTCATACAACGACCGCTTAATCATCGAGCGATTGCTTTAATTCACCTTCGGACCCCATTATTTTAATATTCCCAGATAAAACACTGTTAAACATACACTTCTTGTGCTTCTTGTTTTCAAATTCCTTAGCACGCTTTATAACCACAATGAAAAGGCGCATTATTTATGCCCAAACCAGTACCAGGTACTTACTCAGTAAGGCTGAGAAGGTCATAGCTTTTGTTTGTTTATAAACTTGTTTCGTTATTACAGGATAATACACATCCAACATAACAACATTATCCCTATTGAGAAAGTATAAAAAGATAAAGATCTTATTCATAATCAGACTCATAAATTTCACGAAAACATGACTTTAATTACAAGTAAATTAAGCCCAAAAAAAGTAAAACTTATTTTCATTGAGGTCCTTGCAAACACAGATACGTAACTTCAAATTTTATCATGACAGACAACAAGCAGTTTAAAGGCCATAAAATGGAATAAAACAGAAAATAAAATGGTAGCAGTCAAAAAGATTAATATACAGATAATGTATGTTTCTGAGTACAATGAACAGAAAATGTTCATGAGTTTAAATATTGGCTGCCGCCAAGTTGAATGGAACTGTCAATCTTTGAACGAATAAAAATATTCTTTCCATTGTACAAATAAAAACATTCATTATTTGTTTTATAACACACCTACATTTAGATTCTTGTCATTTGATTATTTATTCTAAAAATCTACCATTTTTTCTAAATGGCGATTCTTGTCATTTGATATTAATTTTTTATGACCAAATGGAACATTCCGGCGTCTTTTTACCTAATCAAAGGATTGTATTAGGTTGAAGTTATAATATTGTATCCTAGGCGACATGCAATGAGCAAAAACGAATGGAAAGAAAAAGCACGGATGAAATTAAAAATGCATGGTGGATCTAAATTTCCATGATGAGTGACGAAATGGGGTAAATAACCAATGTCACATGATACGAAATCTACCAATCAAATGACAGGGTTCTATTTAGGTGTGTTATAAAACAACATAATTACTACATTTCAAGCATAAAGACAATTACCACAACACATTGCATCAATTTTGTACGATAACCATACCAAATATTTTCAATCGTCATCACTGCCACCATTAGCATTATAAGAATAATTATTGTTATAATAATTATCATTATCATCATAATCATCATTATCCATATCACTTTATAACTATCATCACCTCATCATCACCACCACAATATTCGTAATTATTACCTTATTTGTATTTAGTCATCATAATCATCATCATCACTATTATTGATAATATTATCATTATCATTGTCATCACCATCACCACCCTCATCTTCAATATAATGCTCAATATTATAATCATCATAATCATCGTCACCATCTATCATAAATAATAATTCATCACTTTCCTCCACCAACATCATTATCATCATCACTATAATCCGCACCACCGTAATATTTTCACCATAATATTATACAATTTCTAATCATCGTTGTCGTCATTGTCATCTTCATTCCACCATCACTACTACACCATCATATCTAGAATGGTATATTCCACTACTGTGGCCTAGGGGCACTTTAGATGTACTATTAATCATGAGGTAAAATAACTGAACATTCTAATTTCACATTTGAATTTCTTAATTTGTATATTTAAGTAAGTTTATTATTAATTAAAATTAAAAATTTGAATTTAAAAAAAATCCCCATAAATATTCGGAGGGGTAAATAATTATTTTTTACATAGATCTTTAAAATTGGCTGGCAATCAATTTTAAGGATTTTTGTAGGAAAATGTCTGTAAATCGGTGAGAACGATCTTTGATCTGTTACTCGTTGGAAGGTAATAAAAAGATAATGAGCTGTTTAAAATGTTTTATTTGTAATTTTTAAGGTATTTTACTGTCTTTTTGACTGATAGCGCATCTTTAACGAACTTTTGTTAAAACATACTTTAAAAACTCTGCTGATTCGTTGTAAGCTTCTTGAGTACCGTTACTAATACTGTAACTTGGGATGTTGGCGTATGATAACTTGGTCTCGTAGGAAATGTCTTTGCAGTCGAGGTAGCATTCACACCGAAGCTTATTGTTATTTATTCTATCTGAAATATACAAAACACGTTTATTGGTAAACCTGAAGCTCTGGGCCCACAGAAAGGAATGCACTCTCTCTTTCCTTAGAGTTTAGGGCAGACTGTGCAAGATTATGTTGGGGGGGGGGCGCGTGGGGGCCCGCCACTCCTCCCGCACAGCAGTCTGTTTTACCTTCCTAACATATGCCGGTGCCCATTTATACTTCTGGGTGGAGAAAGACAAACGCAGATAAGTGTCTTGATATATATATATATATATATATAAAAGCACACACAAAATGCTCTACCTTGAAAGCTTGCAGTGTGTCCCTAGCCGGAAGGCCAATTTTCCCAACGTTAACATAATTGGGAAAGGCCAGGGAAACCCAGAATCCCTCCGAGCAAAGGAGCTCCAAGGTGCTCAGTGTGGCATATTTAATCGATTTTAGAGTCTCACATTCTCAAAAATTACATATAAGTTTCTTTCGATAAAATCACTACCACGTAGGCTGGAAGCCGGGCAGTCACTGCGTCATACGACGGTCGCACGACGAATCCAACTCTGCTCCCTGTGAGCACTAGACGATGATGCGACGCTGGCTGCTGATTGTCGATGGCAGTCTGAACAGATCGTCATTAAAATCTGTTGACCGTGCGTCTTGGTGTTGTGTTCTCTGTATAATGGCGTCGGCCGATGTCCATCGGGCGCAATAAGTGGCCGGCTTAACTTTATACAATTTTTTGGCAACTTACCCAAAACTTTGACAATGCAAGATGTATCTCTTGGGTCACAGATTCTTGCTGGACCTTTATACCTATTAGAAATAATATGTGAATGTGTCATAATCAGGCTCGCAGCCAGGGGTTGTTTTTATGATTTGGGAAACCTCTCTTTTTCAGTAAACCCCCCACCCCCTAATGAGAGCAGTTTCACTGTTTTGGAATCAAATTGCAAGTTACCTCCCTTGAATCTAACACTATAAACACAAAGCAATTAGTATAGTCATATTCCCCAGATGGACATTTGTTTTTTAGTGGTTCTCATTATTCTACATTAAAATATGAGATAACTGCCTGAGTGGCACTGTTGCACTTGTATTATGTTCATTAATATCATTGTTATTATACACAGTATTTATTCAAGTAAAGGCCATTTGTCGTTGAGGATGGTTTTTGAGGGGAGGGGATTTATTCGAGAAAGGCGGTTTTGTTTAAAAGCAGAACGGTTATTCAAATAAATACGGTATATAAACTTTCACTCATACCTTTCAGGCTTACAGCCACACTGTTCAGCAAAATGTTTGAATCGGCACTCCATTACGCAGTTTACATACGAGTACGTTTTGTAGTAGTTTAACTTCTGATCTTTCTTGCATTGACCCCATGGCTCTTCCAGGGTATCAGTCTAAATCAAGAGCATATAAATGTAATAATAATAATTATTATTATTATAAAATAATAATTTAATAATAACTATAGGAAAATATTAATACGGTAATAATAATAATAATAATAATAATAATAATAATAATAATAATAATAATAATATCATGGGTCTTATTAAGGTAATATATATATATATATATATATAATATATATTGAATAAATGTAGTTGGCAATACTAGCAACGTACAGTGCTCGATACACGTGATAATGCAGAGCATGAAACAATCTGTAGAGTGATTATACCAAGTTCTACTAGTTCTACATTTTCAATATAATAATTATATATATATATATATATATATATATATATAACACTATAATATATTATATATATATTTTATATATATTATATATGTTATATATATAATATATTATTATACCATGTATTATAGAACTATATTATAATAGTAATAGTACGGTATTGTACAGTACAATCCGAAAAGGCTGAGTAAAGCAATTTTGTTTAATTAAACGTTGGATTAAAGGCTTAGAATAATGGATTGTATCAGCATATCAATAAAATTATTGTTCAATATCGACTTTAAAAGAAAATTCAATAAAAAATCATATCATGTTTCGTTGAAGTTAATGTTTACAATAATGTAAATATACCCTACAGCTGTTGTCTGATGTAAAACCCATGAATAAAACCCCAAGATGTTTTTATTTTTTTAATTTAACAATGCTATATGTTTATACCTTATAACTTTTTTCAGGAGCTTTTTATTCAGAAATATATGTCGGTATCACAGAGAAAATATTAATGTGACACTGGCAAATTTGGCTTCTTAAGATAATTACCACGGACGTTCGGCAAAAATAGCATTTTTAGACTTTAAAAAATGGTTTTTGGAGTGTTCGTGTATTAATTCTTTAAATATAGGTCTATCCAGCATCTTGTTGAAAAATAGGGCAAAATATCCTATAGCATTTCTCAAGCAAATGATATCATCCCACTCGAGATTTCAAACTTTTAAGAAAAAAAAACTGAGGCTATGTTAAAGCCATGTAGATTACCTTATAAGAGAATAAAACACGCCTATTCCGAAAAGATATATGTGACACCGGCATACCCGGCTTCTTATTTAGGCGGGTGCCTATGCATAACCTGCAGAACCGTTCCTGCAGGTCATAGATTTCTGCCGATTAATTCTTTCCCTTACTAATAACATCGTTATTAATTTTAAGGTTGCAATTTTTTTATTTTTTTTTTTAGTTTTTTTTCTCACCCTAACATTCGTCATGGCGAAGGTCTGATCCGCGCGTTATACATGGCTGTAATATTTTAAAATGCCCATATACGTAGAAAACTCACGAAGCTTAGATCCTATATAAATTGATGGATGAGATATTAAATTTGCTCTACCTCATATACATATACATCAGCAAAAGCATGCTGACCGGTACCAATAGCAGACCCTCTAGTGGACACGAGAGGGGGCGTGTCTTGTGGGTGTACTAGAAACTTCAATCCAGCTTCCAGGTTACCACCAAGTTCAAAGGTCTCTGTATATTCATACTGAAATCATAGTAAGCATAATGTAAGGAAGTTAGATTATATATGCTTCATTCAAAAATCACAATTAGTCATAGACTTGAACTTACAAGTAAACTTCCTTCTCCAAGGGTCCTGTGACTAAACTACCAGGTAAACCGGAGGCAGCATAATATACTCTCGTCTGTCCACAACATGGGTCGCATACAGAGGTGGATCCAGTAATTTAAAAAAGAGGGGCATAAGGAACTTTTACAGATGGAGGGCCTACAATAGACCACCTCAGCCCCACTATGGTTTGTAATTAAATGTATGATTAATATGGCGCCAACAGATGGACGGAATTGGCACTCACAGACTTATAATGTCAGGCTTGAGAGAAAAAAAGTTTGATATGTTGTAGAACTGATTTTTCTAAGACACAAAAAGCATATTTGACGAAAAACTCGAAAGCAGTTATATTATAAGTGGGAGGGGGATGGGGCGTAAACACCCTTATTTTTCTACATTTCCCCCTGTTTTTAAATATTAAACAATCTGTATCTCATTAATCGCTGCCCAGTTTTTCATCAAATATGGTTCAAATTCTGTGTCTTAGAAAAACCAGTTTCTCAACATATAAAAACTTTTCCTCTGGAGCATAATTGAACATAATTTTATGTTTTTCTCCATTTTTTTTCTCATAATTCTGACAAATTTAGGGTGCGGAAGGGTTTTATGAGAAAAGTTGTAGGACCCACCATCTGTAAAATCCTCTTCCTGGTCCCCGTCTAATTCCTGCATCCGCCACCGAGTAATATTGATGTTGCCGCATTGTCAGTTTGTGTACCGTACTCAGAAAAACATTCGATATGGTAAAGTCATTAAACATTAAGCAAATTGATATGGTATGGGGGTCTTTATTATTCAATTAATGCCTTTCAAAATCTTCTCTCAGAAGGTCAGCATTTGAAATTTGTTCCAGAGTGTCAATCCGATGGGCGGAGCTCAGTGAAAAGGTCCACTCTTCACTTTTGAGAGGGATACGCATGCACCAATCACACACCCCTGGATACAGGCCTCGATTATTTATACATCAAAGGTTTACTTAGTGATTTAAAAATCTAAAGGTAGAGAGTGTCAATCAAACTTTTGTGGACCTTAGCAACAATAAATAAGGGGTGGAGCTTAATGGAAAGGTCCGTTGCTCACTTACCTGGGCCACATTTATCATCAATTGTAGTCCACTATTACGTCCTGGTTGAAATTGCTTCAAGCTGCTGCCGCTCGCTCCATTGAAGGTCCAACAGCGACCGTAGTCGGTAATAACACTTGTAAAATTCTATAAAATATTGATTGACAGGTAATAATTGATTGACATCCCTGAATTATATGATACCGGTAATCAGTGGTAACCAATGAGAGGTAATGATAAAAATAAAGACTTTTCCCACTGTGTTCGCTAACTTTCGAGATCTCCT
This sequence comes from Anneissia japonica, assembly GCF_011630105.1. Taxonomy (NCBI): domain Eukaryota; kingdom Metazoa; phylum Echinodermata; class Crinoidea; order Comatulida; family Comatulidae; genus Anneissia; species Anneissia japonica. Next base: position 975,246 of record NW_022734061.1, on the reverse strand, counting down.
TTTTCCTTATTCACTTCCCATCGCTGCTCTCCTTAAATCATTAATCTAAATTAACCTTTGCATCAAAATAATAATAATAATAATAATATTGATAATAATAATAATAATAATAATAATAATAATAATAATAATAATAATAATAATAAATGATAAAAATCATTAATTAAAATAAAAAATAGTAATTTCTAACTAACCTTTGCATCACAAGTTTTACCCCGGAATTTACACGACCACAGCGTTTCAGCATCAAGATCAAATCCGGCTTTTTCCGTAAATTCTGATACATTGAAGGATGTTGTGTTAAGCAACTGTCCACACTTATCTATGTATTGAGTGAATTGCCCACTAAGATCCTCTATCCCAAGAATGGTAGCACAGCCATAATAATCCTCTTCAGTTTTGGATATCTTAGACCGACGGTACCTTAAGAGTGAAGAATAATTAATAATTCTTTAATACACTGTCATAGTCAAAGCTTTTTATATCTGAATCTAAATTTAGTTATTAAGTCATCATCTCATCATTACTGTCATCATCATCATCATCATCATCCAATTTGTTATTTCACTCTTTATCCTGTACAGGTCGCCCTCTAACCAAAGACACCTCCTGCAATTAAGACCTATTTCCTGTGGTCCCAAATCAAAAAGTCTTTTATCTTTATTATTCTAATTAGAGACTAATAAAGACCATGAAAGCATCTGTCACGGAAGGGCTCTTTAATTGGAGGGAGAAATGTACTTGCTAAGGATGTAAATTCCCCTCTCCACCTCTCCCAACCCCTCCTCCTTACCCCCTCCCCAACCCAAAACAAAACTAATAACAATAAACTAAAACATGTTGGCAAGCATTACGGTACTAATTCAATATTACTACCTAGGACCTTTCTCTATCCTAAAAATCCCAGTCATTAATCTTAGACACTTAAATTTTATCACCGATCCTGGAGTTTACAATTATTTTATTGTAATGGCCTTTTTCAATTGTCATTTTACTAATCTTTATCGATTTTAAAATTGATGTGAATTTCAAATGTCTTCTATATTGTATTGTATTTTTTATGTAAATTTTAAGTGTCCCATGTTGTCAAAGAAAAAACAAATTTGTTAGTGTAATGTTGGAAAATAAAGGTTATCTCTCTTATTTTGAATTAGAAATTTAAAAAATATAATTTATTTAAAAAAAGTAATTAATATAATAGAGAACGAGGGCAGACTATGTTTGCTTGACTGAAAGCTTAAATATCACAAGTACATTTATGGGCCTGCAATGACGGATAATCTATACTTGTGCAATAAATCTGACTGACTCCAATCCATTAAGTGGAAGTTAAATCGATACCGAGAAACTAGTCAATAACAACTCACTTATATTACAGAATATTTAATATCCTGTGGTAAAATTGAGTCGTCATTAACTTTCACGGATATTAAATCTACTATCTGTTTATCTCACCATTAGTTTTTTCACCCATATAAATATTTTTCCTCAAAATGTCATCAGTAGAATATAATTGTTCTAAATATTTACAAAATTCACATAATAATAAATATATATATTTTTTATATATAAGATAAATTTAAATTTTTTATGTAGGGAAAATGAACAGTTCCCAAGTTTTATTTAATTTATATATGTATGTATATATGTATATAGGCCTATATATGTGTGTATATTATGTATATATGTAAATTTAAAAAAAAGTGTTATATAATACGGAGTAGACTTTTCGAACACAATTTATTTCAACTTGAATATTTCAACCTGTCCTCAGGTCCTTTATACTATCGGGCCTGTCTCTTATACACATCTAGATGTGTATAAGAGACAGGCCATAACCTCATCTATTTCATATGGTGTACGGTTTGTGATGGGGTATGTTATGTCGGGGAGACAGGTTGCTCCTTTAGAAGCAGGTGTAATAATCATAAATCATCGATTTAAAACAAATATAATTTACCGATTGCTAAACATTTTAATCAAAAGCGCCATGATATTAACTGTATGAAATTCATTTTAGTTGCTAGCGGGTTTAAAACCCTCAGTGAAAGGCGTTGTGCTGAGCTGAGATGGATACTTAAACTTAAAACACATAAGTCAGGTGCTAATAAAGACCTTGGATTCATATCTGACTTCACTTTCGCTAATAAATAAATATATATTTTTGTCCATCCGTCATATTTTCATCCATCTAGTCTATCTCTTCTATTTCACAGTTTTTTTTATATTCACTTTATTTATTCGTTTTATCTTCCCTTATTCATCATTTATATTTTTATATCATATATTATATATTTCTTTATTCCTTTTTTGATAGTTATGTGTCCACATGACATTTTATTTGACAGTATTATATTATTATCATCATCATATTTTTGTTGTTTATAGGCCTATTTCCTTGTTTACCATTCATTAGATTTGCCACATCTGACCAGTTATTTATGCCAACTTGCTTATGTCAGACTTAAGGCCTCCTTATAAACTATTGCTAGTGATAAGACTGTGTAACCTATTGTTTATAGATCTGGTGATTAATCACCCATTGTATAGTTTTATGTATTCTGTTAAGTTTCTCATTGATACTCATGCGCTGACGAAGGTAACAGGAGTTGCCGAAAATTTCGCAAATAAATATTTCTATGTCTCCTACAAGTCAAAGTATCGTAGCAGTTTAATTTGTCTGCGTCTACCTACTGATTTATTCCTACGATGAGACATACGTGGATCCACATCAACAACACCGATTGAATATGAATTTATATATATATATAAATATATATATATGTATATATATATATAAATATATATATATAATATATAATATATATATACATATAATTTATATATACATATTTATACATATAGGCCTAATATATAATAGTTACTATGTTCGATGTGATAAAAAAAAAACCACTTTTAGAATGTTGATTTTTGCTAAAATATACACGCTTTTTTGTAGTGTGTTTTTGTGTAAATTGTTATCTTAGTTTTGTTAACATTAATTTACCTTCAACGTTTTATACCTCAATTAAATACATAAATAAATGAATACGGTACCGTACACACTCCAATAAATAAAAATGCACTTTTAAAAGGGGGTATAGGACCAGGAATGACAGTTTAGTATTAGGATTATTTTTAGTTAGAAATTATCAATTTTCACAAAAAAAAAAGGTATAGCACGAAAAATATGATAAATTTGGCTTGTGAGGGTCTAAAAAATGAGAATGCGGAACTAAATCCCTAATTCAATGAAATCTTAACGGTCATTTTTAGTATTTTAACCCACTTAGTAGAAGTAATTTGCTGCTTGTATCCGCACAACCATCCCCCTCTCCCCAGCCTACGCCCCATGTTGTGTCCTCCCTCTCCACTTCAGTCACACAAACGTTCTTACCTGTTAAAGTTGCATATCGTAACAGCCGGAAATGTCACTTCTTCAGGATTTTCAATTTTTATTTCTGTATTGACGTTGTATTGAAAGTAAATAATAATCCTTTCCACAACCGCAGTCCCACAAGACACCACAGCTACTACTATGATTATTACCCAGAATAGCTTGTAACTGCAGCCTCTCTTCTCGGTTAAGCGCTGCACCCCATGCATTGACGTCTTGGTTGCGAAATCATAATCAAGGGCGTCTTCGCTGTCGGACATGTTGAAATGTTGTGAGGTACCTATAAGAATAACTCTGTAGTATAAAACCAACAAAACCCTCTCAAAACCCCCTAAAAATAATTATCCCGATTGTATTTCTCCAAATTTCCAAATGACATAATTTTGTATAGGTAATATAGACTAATTATACCACCAAATATCTGGTCTTTGTAATGCTAAATTAAAAACTACATATACAAAACTATGAATTCGTCAACCTTCTTAGACTAAAAAAACGTGTTCCTTCATTTCGGTCCGTTATATTCAATTTGAAACACTGAGCTGGTAACAGAATGACGTGTTATGGATAAAAACATTTGGATGTTAAACAAGTCGAAAGAAGTGAAGTGCTTAGCAAAGGGAAATATTTAAAAAATAAGGGTGATCCATTTAATAAGGTATGTATAAAACCAGATATCCGTCCCATATTTCGCAAAGAGGCTCGTATAAGGAAGGTTGTACGGGAGGAGAAAAATAAACCTTATTTGGTTAAAATTGCAATCGTTGGGCGATTTATGGGTTGCTGGTTGCTTTATCCCTCCCCAGGATTCACCTTATTTTGATGCTCAAATAACGTCTAGAAGTGAAAACGGATGATGTCTTTAAAGGCCAACTCAGACAGCGTCGGCCGACGCAGCCCGACGCGATTTGTTGTCGCGTCGGGTCTGTGTGAGTTGAACGCGGACGCGATGGTGTGCGTCGGGGGTAGTCGCGTTGTAGAATATTAAACGTGTTTAATATTTCTCAAGACGGCTCAAGACTGTCCCCGACGATAAATCGGGTCGGGCTGCGTCGGCCGACGCTGTCTGAGTTGGCCTTAAAACACACTGTAAGAACTTACTTAATCCGAATGATGCAGAAAATATTGACTAACCCATTAACTCTCCGTATATACCTTTGATTGACGATGATTTAGCATTGATGAGGTTTTATATGTTACAGGATCGTTAAAAGATAAAGTTGGATCTTTACGTTTTGTAACTCTTAATGTATTGATCACCTTAATGTTTGTATTAAATGTGATATTTAATACTGCGTCAATGCCTGTATCATGGGGAGTATGCCGTCTCATTATGCTCTTAAAGCGAGGAGATCGTACGGATCCAAATAATTACCGTGGAATTAGCGTTTGTGATGCACTAACCAAACTCTTTGAAATTTTGCTTAATAACAGACTTGTTTTATGGTATAAGCCTATGAATGAACAAACGGGGGAACAAAGGGGCAAAGGTTGCTTGGGACAAATTATGACCTTACGTTTTACTAATTGATTATGCGAAGACAACAAGTGTAAATTGTTTCTTTTATTAGTTATTGGTAATTAATGGTAACAAACAAGATAACAGTACAATCAGGGTTGAGAATACTGTTATTGAGTCATATGATTCATATATGCATTTAGGATCTCAAAGTACTGGACAGGGAACAATCAAGTATGTTATTGATGCACATTTGAAAGAGAAAAAATCAATTATTAAGTTCGGTGCATTTTTAAAAAGAAATGCTAACTTACCATTTATTTTTAAAAAGAAAATAGCTGAGGCAGCAGTAACGTTATCGTTATTGTACGCTAGTGAAACATGGTTAGGAGATGGGATTGCAAACTCATGTCTATCTTTGTATATGAATGGGGTAAAACCACTCCTAGGAGTAAGGATGCAAACCTCCAGTGAATTATATTTGATTGAGGCTGACATGCCAAGCTGTGCATTTCGAGTGAGAGATTCTCAAAAACGATAGTTAAAGCGTAATGTTGTGAATAATCCGAACCCTTGATCATGCTCCACTTATTACCGCTCTAGGTTTGCGTCGTTCTTTGGACTCACCGATGTCACGACATATAAACACTGTAATTTCAGATGTAGGTGTCTTTTATGATGAGATGGTGCGCTTGAGAAATAGCATTGGATAAAACAACAACGCGATTTAACCAGTATAAAGCGTTTAATACTGAGCTCATACGCAAGCACTAATTCATTATGTCGGGATGTTCAAGAAAATGAACGAATTGTATTATCACGCTTTGTTTTAAGTTCCCATTATCTTAAAGTTGAGACAGGTAGATGGTCTCAAATAGAAAAAGATAAAAGAATATGTAAGTGTAAAGAAGGTGTGCAAGATGAGAATCATAATTATTGTATTTGTTTGTAAATTTACAGAGGAAGTTACAACTCAAATTAGAAATACTTACCGTAATGTTAATGAGGTCTTGTTTGGAACTGTTCTTCCACAACAATTATTGTCCCATACTGTTATGAAGGCAATGGAAATTTCCCAAATGTTAAAAAAAAAAATGTATTTATTTATGTATGCCGGACGCACTGAGACATCGGATGATTAGTGAATTTTAATGTATTGTATTACAAAAACGTAAGTACAATAATGACATATTGATTATTACTGTTTTATTACAGAAAATATTTCAGCCGCTCCAAGTTTTTTTTTTTCCTATTCTTCCTTCTTAATTTATTCTTTAATACTATGCAATTTTATTTTTATTCATAATTAAACGATTACTTACACATACATTCATTATTTTTAAATTACACATTTTTTTCGTTTTAAGGTTGGACTCTATGATTACATTGTGTCTGTATTTAAATTTTTTTTTCTATGTCAATTTGAAGTTGGAGATAAGTCCTGGTCTCAACCCTCTACAACAGTAGGGTTTAGGTGTCACCACTTTCCTTGATTAGTTCAGAGCAGCTGCTGAAACTGAATAATACTTACTTAAGCCTTGACGGACCCTGACTTATTTGACTAGTATCCTCCATTCTTCTCTATCGGCCATTGCCAATGGGAGGATATCTCTTGGCAGTCCGGTATCATTCTCCAATACATCTATGTATGTTTGCATAGGTTTTTCTGATTTCGCGTTTCCATGTCTTGAATCCGAGAATAATAACATCAGAAATTATTTCTTGGCTATTAAGTTTGCCATGTCCAGTAAATCTCAGACGTCTGATTCAAAGTGTTTCGGAAATTCGAGGTATAGGCCTAGCTAAGGAGCCTTAAAGATTGTCATTACTAATTTTCTGTTGCAATTTGATATTCATTGCTGCTTTAAGTGAATGTGAATGGCAGCTATCAATTCATTTTTCAAGCGTCTTTGTTAATGTTCAGCTGTCTGAACCATATAGGAGAGCTGTTTCAACTGTGCCTCAGAATAGTTGAAACTAGATAGCATTGTTTATACTGGATTTCCATATGCTATCCGTTGTTGAGTGCAGCCCATGCTCTTCCTTTTCTTATTTCAAAATTTCTAATAGTAGTGTATATAAGGCTGCCTAGATTTGAAGTAATGTAAACTGCAGGATATCGTCTACTTATTTGATGGTTCATCGTTAATCCCAAATTTTCATGGCATTCTGTAGCCAATCTGGAGGCAGCGGGTACATGGGTGGTGCCAGCCAGGGCCCCCCGTCGGGGAGAGCTGCTCCCCCCCCCCTCGTCGGGGAGAAAAATCACATTTCGTCGGGGAGAAAAAAAATCTATGTATTTTCTACATATTAGTAGACTCAAAAATCGATTAAATAATCCTTTGAAACCCCTAAAGGACCACTTTCGAAACCTTTTAATCGAAGCACGACCACGCCCACTTTGCTTCCCTAGGGGAAATCTGACCCCCTGTCGCCACCCCTGGTGGGATTAAAAAGCAGTAAGGAGCTAAAGTATCATTTGCAGAATTCCTGTTGATATAATTATTGAACAATTCTGTCTCTCAGTCTGGAGACAAAACCTTTGCTTTTGTGTTATTGTTTTGATTGCATTAACAATTTTCCATATCTCTGCCGGTATATCATCAAGTCCACTAGCTTTATTGTTATTGCACTTGTTGATGCAGATTCTAAGTTCATCTAATGTAAATGGTCCTGTTTCTATGGGTTCGTTATGAATTTTCTTAATTGATTCATTGTGAGAAATCTGAGGTGGATTAAAGAAGATTTTGAAAATGGTTTTTCCAAAGAGTTATCTTTCTTTTTGGTTACTTGCACACAGTAACCAAAAGGTTAGTTCATTTAAAACTTTATGCAATTCTACTTTTTTATTGAACTACTGTTCTTTTAATTTCTCTGATTTTGTTATTAATTTAATGTTTTTTGACCATTTTTATACGTGTTCTTTAACTTTTCTATAGCTTTTTCATGTTGTTCACTATTAATATAGTTTGGATTGATATTCCTATTCGCATTTATATCTGTTCTATTTGCCTAAAGATTGATTTTCCCAGGGTTGACCCATATTTTTTATTCTTTTCCTTTTTGGTATGTTCAATTTGGTCGATTTATTATGTGCTAATATAATGTTATTAATGTATAGAAGTTGCCGTTTTCTTATTGTCTTTATTATTGTACACTTTAAACCTTGATTCAACATGTTTTTGATATTCCATTTGTATGTCTTTGTTTATCAGTAAACATTCCCCAGTCATATCTGATTTTTGCTTTTATTCTGGTATGTCCTAAGACTAAGTATAAATTTAGTAGTCACTATTCTATGATCTGAACCAATAGTTGAAAATGTATTAAAAGCTTCACGATCTTTAGCTTTATATCTCCATTTCCTATTACAAAGGATATAGTCTGTTTGAGCAAGCTGTTTTATAGGTGAGGTGATGTATAATGTTCACAATTTTCCTTGTTTTTTCTGATAACTGATAACTTGTGTTCAATGCTATCATATCACAGTTTCTCATTAAATCATTTAAATATTTTCTATTCCGATTACTTTTCTTATGAGAAGTAAAAATAGGCTTCAGTTTTTCCTAGCTGTGCATTCATATCACCTCCTACATTTGTCATGGTGTGGGCAGGTTTTGAACGAATAGTATCAGCCAATAGGCTATAAAAATCTTCGGCAGCCGACTGGACAGTTTCATTAGTAGGACTGTAACAAGATATAATAGCTGTGCATGGATTTCCGTTAAGATTTGAAATAATTATTCTGTCATTATTTTTTTCGAATTTATTTAATGTTTTATAAGGAAGAGGACTGAAAAGAATACCTACTCCACCTTTGGAGGCATTTTTATTGTTTTCCAAACTGATGTGCTAATTAGCATCCATTCATTACTTACTTTATAATATTTAACATCCTTATCATGTATAAATATAATGCTTCTGAATACAAACAGCATCAATATTACATATTGATGCTGTTTGTATTCAGAAGCATTATATTTATACATGATAAGGATGTTAAATATAATGCTTCTGAATACAAACAGCATCAATATTATGTATTTCACAATTTGCTAGTAACTCATTGAATTTGCGCTAATTTTGAACATGTTCAAAATTGGCGCCACAATTTTAGAGCTGCTACGAGTAGGTATGAGTTCTCCCCGAGCTTCCCAAATTGCAATACGAGTTTTTGCCGAGTTCGCCAAGCTAACAACTCGGCAAATTCTTCGTCACTCCTATGCTGAAAAAAAACCCTAGTGAGAGAGGGTCTTAATCAGCAGCTAAACTTCTGGTATTAAATGAAGAAACAGACACATACTGTGTACATTTCAAGAATTGTAAAGATTTTGCGACAGTAATCCACCTTTGTTTTAAATCGAATATGCCCCTATTAAAATAGGGGCATATCCGATTATCATTAGTATTTATTGCTAACTTTGGCCTTTTTAAGAGTAGAGGGTAAAGAAACAATTTTTACGTTGATTTTTCTGAGAACTTTATGGAATTCCCCTATCACATCAAAGGGCCCGGCAGTTAATATTGCACTGGGGCCCGTTTGCACCCCACCTCCCAGGTAACAAGCCCATAAGGGACCCATATGGTGCCCATATGCAGATCTATATGGGTACCATATGGGCTATCCTTGAGGAAACCTCCGGATTCTGCACCCAAGTTCCATGTGGGACCCATATGATTTAGCCCACATAGCCCAGATATAACCCATTTGGGGCCCATATGGAACCCACATGCATTTTTACATGGGTGGTATATGAGTTTCCCATATGGGACCTATATTTTCC
>NW_022734061.1:959962-965424 GCF_011630105.1 Anneissia japonica | reverse complement strand
AACATTGATTTTCCCAGGGTTGACCCATATTTTTTTGTTCTTTTCCTTTTTGGTATGTTCAATTTGGTCGATTTATTATGTGCTAATATAATGTTATTAATATATAGAAGTTGCCGTTTCTTATTGTCTTTATTATTGTACACTTTGAACTTAGATTCAACATGTTTTTGATATTCCATTTGTATGTTTTTGTTTATCAGTAAACATTTCCCAGTCATATCTGATTTTTGTTTTTATCGTGGTATGTCCTAAGACTAAGTATAAATTTAGCAGTCACTATTCTATGATTTGAACCAATAGTTGAAAATGCACTAAAAGCTTCACAATCTTTAGCTCTATATCTCCATTTCCTATTACAAAGGATAGTCTATTTGAGCATGCTGTTTTATAGGTGATGCATATGTTCACAATTTTAGTTGTTTTTTCTGATAACTGATAACTTGTGTTCAATGCTATCATATGGTTTCTTGATCGGGCAGTCGTGGAGAACAGACGTGGTTTTTTTTTATCGCTCCGTAGCGTACTAAATTTGAATTCCAATGACTACACGTGGGAAAGCTAGGCAGGTGCAGCAGCTTCTAATATCCAGCGAAGGCAGTACAGATAGTACAGTAACACGTAATGATATCAAGCTCATTCTAGAGGAAATTGCAAACCTCTCAGACCATCTTACGCCTAAATTGGATAACATTGAACGGCGTATTTCAGTTATGGAGGAGAAATTGCAAATTTACCGGCACGACCTTAGCGATGAAATGGAAAGGCTAAAGGATCAAATTTAACGGCTTAAGAACAACTCTAGAAGAAACAACCTAATTTTCAAAGGTATTACCCAGGATCTACAACGTGAAAATTGGGACCAAACCAAGGTAAGATTCGAGATTGGATTTGGATCGCAATATCGCCATTGAAAGAGCACATCGACTAAGGTCGAGAGCTAAAGGCAGCCGAATTATAGTCAAATTCACGTATTTTAAAGACAAGGAGAACGTGTTGAAACAAGCCTACAAGCTGAAGGGAAAATGTATCAACATCGCGAAAGACTTCGCCCCCAAAACGAGAGAAATTAGAGATGAGCTGCTAGTGAACAGAAGACAACTTCTTAACAAAGGTGATACTGCTAAAGCAACTGTTAGATATGAAAAGCTAGTAAGTACTGACAATGAAGGGGTTTAAATGGTATATATTTACGACTCGAAAACCGACCGGGTAATGGAACAGCGTAAGAATCTTAATGATCGAGGGGACAAACCCCGCAATGTCGACACCGAATAGGAAGTAGATCAAGGCCCAAAAGTGGAGTTAAAGTGTTCCATGGGCTTAGTGGAAAGTGGGGTGAACTGGAATTTAAGAAGTATATAGAAAACTTTGATTTAATTGGGTTGGTTGAAATGTGGGACAGTATTAAGAAGAATTACGATTTAGATGGTTACAGATCTTACGAACTACCAGTTAGGAAACATAGAAACTGTGGCAGAGCTTTAGATGGCTTACTTTTCCCGATGAAGGAGAGCCTTTCTGGACATATTGAACGTATCAATTGCAATGATGATGAATTCCTTTGGTTCAAATTATCTTTACCCGATTGTATAAATGATATTATAATAGGGTTAATTTATATAACACCAAGCTCTTCAATATATAGTGATGAAAATATTTATGATGACTTGGTTTTTACATTGTCTAATTTCAGGTCTTATTATCACAACTTTAATTTCCCAATTTTTGGTGACTTTAATGCTAGGACTGGGTCTCTTTCGGATTCAATCCTTCTAGAGAGTACTGATTATTTGCCGATTGATGATACCGACTATATTCCTTCAATAAGTATTTTAGATAGGGCTAATATGGATGGCGAAATTAACGAGTATGGCAGAAAATTAATTGATCTCTGCAAAGCATCGTCAATGTGTATATTAAATGGTAGAAAATATGGAGATAGCAATGGTAACTTTACGTTCATAAATGCTAATGGGAAAAGTGTTAACGATTATGCAATCTCATCAACCGTTCTATTTGATAACATTACCCATTTTGAAGTTGATAAACGATTGGAATCCGATCATTTTCCTTTGGTGTTTAATTTAAATCTTAATTCCAACAAAGTAGATAAAGCTGAAGCTGAAAGAGCAGGCAATACTTACCCATATCCTAGATACCACTTTGACTATGAGAGTTTTCTTAACCCGTCGGAAGAGACAAATAGCTATATTGAGAATACCTTGATAAACTTAGAGGTCCTGATTAATGAGGGAACCGACATTGAAGCTTTTGAACATAGTTTTAATTCACTCTTTTTGCATTTTGCTAAAATTAAGAAACACAACAATAATAGTAATCGTGAAAACCATTCTTGGTTTGATAGGAATGTAAGCATGAGTGTCAAGAGGTATACAAAGCCCTAAACAGATTTCGATTTAATAGATCTCACGAGGATCTGACTGGTTTTAAGGATAAGAAAAATCATATATAAAGTTTATTAAACAGAAAAAAATATTTATACAATAAAGCCATTACAGAAACGATTGTTCCATCTCCGACAGAAGACAATGTAAGCACTTCTGGGCCACTTTTAAAAAGAGAAATCAAATTAAGAATACCATTACGACTGATGAGTGGTCAGACTATTTCCGAAAACTTTTCAATCCCAACAAAAGCGGCAAAGCCACTATCATGCAGAACGATAATGGTGTTGATATATTGAATGAACATACTAACGAGATTATTGAAGATGAAACTGCTGAGATACTGAATAGTCCTATCACTGCTGAAGAGGTCAAAGAAAGTATCAATAGTTTAAACTGTAATTCGACTCCGGGGATGGATGGTATTCCCCCTGCTTTCTTCAAAAGATGCGGATATGCATTTATCTTGATTTTAACAGCCATTTTTAATATTATACTAGATTTTGGCAAAATCCCATCCTCTTGGTCCAAAGCAGTCATAATCCCCATTTTTAAGAAAGGAGACCGAAATATGCCCCAAAATTACCGTAGCGTATCTCTCCTTGTAACAACTAGTAAGATATTTTGTAAAATTTTACACAAGATGCTTACGAAATGGGAGGGTATACACCAAACACTTAGAAAAGAACAAGCTGGATTTCGGAAAGGGTACTCCACCTCCGACAATATTTTAATTTTATATACATCAATAAGGAAATATCTTCATAAAAGCAGGGGCCTTTCTATTGCGCATTTATAGATTTCGAAAAGGCGTTCGACCGCATAAACAGATCTCTGCTTTTTTCCAAATTAAGACAAGAAGGCTTACATGGAAAAATTTACAACATTCTATATTCATACTATGATAATGTCAAAATGGTGTTTCAACGCCAAATGGTATAACGAGCCTCTTTACTTGCCAAGTTGGTCTTAGGCAGGGGTGTATTCTATCCCCTTTCCTTTTTGCATTTTTTATCAATGACCTACACTTAGAGATTTCTAAAAACTATACATTTGATAGCTGTTCACTTGGGTTGGTAAACCTTTTCTACCTATTATTTGCGGACGATCTTGTATTCATGTCAGAGTCCAAACACCAGTTACATAAACTACTTAATGAACTATAAAAAATATTGCAACAAATTTGATGTTAAGGTAAACCAGAAGAAAACTAAAATAGTGGTATTTAGAAATGGTGGTATTTAAAGAAATTAACGAAAAGTGGTGGTACAATAATATCCAAATTGAAGTTGTTCCATAATTTAAATATTTAGGAATTACACTGTCCTCCAGAGGAATATGGTTAAAAGCCCAATCCGTTCTTGCCGAGCAAGCTACCAAAGCAACTTTTTCTATCATGTCTCGTTTAAGATCCTTGCCTGAATTGAGTATTGACATTTGTTTAAAGGTATTTGATATAAAAGTAATGCCTATTCTTAATCATTGTTGTGAGGTGTGGGGCTATATTAAAGGAGCTGATTTGGAATATGTTCAAAATAAATTTTGTAAATTCATATTAAATCAGAAAAATAACTCCGTTAATTTGACTGTAAGAAGCGAGTTAGGGAGATATAGTGTACGAGCCAATAGAATACATAAACTCGTTAAGTATTGGTTACGTATTCTAAAAATCGATAGATATAGACTAATTCATAACGCTTATATAGAACAATTGTGATTTGTTGATAATGATAAAAACTGTTGGGCTAACGCAGTTCGTTCACTTCTATTCCATTATGGGTTCGGGGAAGCATGGCTTAACCAAGGTGTTGGTGATGATGTTTGCTTTTTAAGTCTTGTTAAACAACGTTCTTTAGATATTGACCAACAAGAATGGGAGTCACAAGTTAATGAGTCAAATATGCTAAAAAGCTACTGTTCATTCAAATATTATATTGCTTTTGAAAACTACCTTTCTTCTAATTTAAAATTTCAAAAAGATCTTTACTTCGTTCCGCATCTCTAGTCACAACTTAAAAATTGAGGAAGGTAGAAAGTTAAATATTAACTTCGAGGATAGAATTTGCTTCTGTAAGGGGATATTGAAGATGAATTACATTTTCTTCTCAAATGTAAATTATACAGTGATTTAAGAGAAAAATACATCCCACGATATTATGTTCGTTTCCCTACACAATATAACTTTATTTCTTTAAGGAGCTCGCGCAGTCCACTAATAATACAAAAAATATGCATTTATTTACACCATGCATTTAAGAGGAGAACGGAGATAGATATCCTTTTACAACTAACTATTTGATCTTCCACATTGTTCGCTATTATTTTATGATTCTTTATATATACAAAGGGCCAATGGCCTAAAGTTGATGAATAAATTTATTGATTGATATCACAGTTTCTTATTAAATCATTTAAATATTTTTGCGATTACTTTTCTTATGAGAAGTAAAATAGGCTTCAGTTTCTCCTAGCTGTGCATTCATATCACCTCCTACAATTCGTCGCTCACATCACGAACTAACACAATCAAAGTAGATTGTGTTAGTTCGTGAAATCACAGTAGCGCGTCAAAACGAGCGCGTATTGGTTGTCAAGCAATTTTNNGTATTGGTTGTCAAGCAATTTTGTATTCTTTACCACACAAAAAGTCCTTAACAACAACAGCGCGTATTTTGACGTGCTTTTTTGATTTCACGAACTAACACAATTGAATTTAATTGTGTTAGTTCGTGATGTGAGCGACGAATTGTCATGGTATGGGCAGGTATTGAACGAATAGTATCAGCCAATAGGCTATAAAAATCTTCGGCAGCCGACTGGATAGTTACATTAGTAGGACTGTAACAATAGCTGTGCATGGATTTCCGTTAAGAGTTGAAATAATCATTCTGTCATTATTTTTTTCGAATTTATTTAATGTTTTATAATGAAGAGGACTGAAAAGAATACCTACTCCACCTGTGGAGGCATTTTGATTGTTGTTTTTTTTTTTTGCAAACTGATGTGCTAATTAGCATCCATTCATTACTTACTTTATAATATTTAACATCCTTATCA
>NW_022734061.1:933082-959764 GCF_011630105.1 Anneissia japonica | reverse complement strand
GTGTGTGTGTGTGTGTGTGTGTGTGTGTGTATATGTGTATGTGTATATGTGTATGTATATATATATATATATATATATATATATCTTATCTTATATATCTTTAAATAAAATGTGAAGCGAGTGTGAAAGGTAGTCAAAATGAGTTAATAACTTTAGGACATGACCACTTGATGTCAACTTGAATGAGATTCAACTGTATATACAATTATAAGGCCAGATTGAAAGAAAAGGAGAGTATAAATGTGTATACATGATACATACATACATACATAAGTGCATACATACATACATGCACATGTATGATAGTAATAATAATATCAATACTAGTGATACTAATATTAATAATAATAAGAAGAAGAATATTAATTCCACTTTAATAACAATAATAATAAGTAAAGTATTAATATATAAATGGAGAATATCAATATAGAAATATATTACTTGCAATAATAACAGATTTACTCACCATATACCTGAATCAAGGACCGCTTAAATGTATATTTGAAACTTTGTAAAGATGGTTTGTTTTTCAAATCAGAGGAAAGATTTTCCCAAAGCCTGGGCGTTAAAAGAAAATCATAAAAACAGTTGTATGGAGCGTGGCTTTGTATGGAGCAGAGATGTGGACTGGACACTGCTAAAGGAAGATGTTCCGAGATGTGGGTGTGGAGAGGAATAAAGAAAGTTTGTTGGACTGAGAGAAAGACAAATGAAGAGGTACTGAACAATATAGAAGAAAAGAGAGTATTAATGTCAGTAGAGTCGAAAGTTCAGCCTTGAAACAATGAGTAGGCTAACGTAGGCCTACTTGGTACATACGCATGTAGTTCGTAGTTTTATTTGGATTTGTGTACAGAAAAACTGGTCATTATGTTCATTTGGCTATTTAATCCCTGTAACTGAGAGATAATGATAATAATAAATAATACAGGAATATATACCACGCCTAGATGGCCTAGATTGAATATTATCCATGTTAGAGTAAAGTTCCGAGGCTTTTAGTGTCAGTGGCGGCCGCTCCAGAAATTTGCCGACAAAGGGTCTGGCAAGTCAAAGAAAGTGAACCAGGGGGCATACCAGGGGTGGCGCCAGAGGGGGCCCCTCGTCGGGGAGGGCTGGCCCCCCGTCGGGAAAAAAAAAGCACAATTCGTCGGGGAGAAAAAAAAGTATATGTTTTTTTCTACATAGGCCTATTAGTAGACTCTAAAATCGATTAAATAAGCCTTTGAAACCCTTAAATTGTCAAAAGATTTTCGGGGGCTTCGCCCCCTAGACCACTGTCGAAACCTTTTAATCGAAGCTCGACCACGCCCACTTTGCTTTCGTCAGGGAAATCTGACCCTCGTCGGGGCTTGGAAGCAATTCCACCTAGTCTCGTTTCTGTTTGCATAATTACACAGCGCGTTTAATTTATGTCAATTCAACGTCTTAGTATTGTCTTCGTAACAATATGACAGTAATGACTCTTATGAAAGTCTTGGTGATCGTTATATTGATTTTCGTTTGCTTTCAGTTTGACATATGCAAACATTAAACTCGATCATATTCCACAATATGCTGCGGTTGTTTTGACAAATCATTTCCAGTAATAATATGAAAAGAAATCTGATTGTGGGTGCAGCGTGAAAAGCGGTGGACTTCTGATCGCGGAATTGGAAGTTTGAGACCGACGCTCGATCGTCGCATCGCTTGTGTCCTTTAGGCGAGGCACTTTATCTACGTTTACTTCTTTCCACCCAGGAGTACAAGTAGGTACCTGGTAGGTTCGAACACAACTGCGCTGATCACTTGCTGAGTATGTGTGCCATACGTGTTTGATCCCATAACCATAGCGCTTATGAGTCAATTTCAATTTAATGGATATCACTTCCGTAACAGGGCACACGTTGGACAATACCCAACGGTGCATCCAAATAAAAGAAAAATAAACTCAAACTAGAAGTAAATTAAACTAAAAATGTATATACAAAGTAAAACTTATCAACACGGCAGGCCTAGGTACGGTAGTCTTACAGTACCGTATTATATACAAAGTTGCAGTCATGATATATTTCAACTTGGGGAAAAAATAACGCATTTAGCATTTAAAGGGTATACAAACACCAATAAACTATAAAAACAGTAATTATATTTCTACTTTACATTTTACAAGATATTTATAGCAAAATATAGAGCTTCTAACTGATCATAAAGGTTCATATTTATTATCAAATTAAAAGGAATTACGAAAACTAATTAAATTGTGAACTGGTGGGGTGGTTTTATATACTTCAGATCTTAATTTCCATGCGCCTTCGAGAAATACCTTACAGTACTTATCAAATATTTCTGCTAATTTATGGTTGCAAATTTGGTCATAAAGATTATCGAGAAATAATTGATGTTTATAATCTAACGATCCGGTTATAAAAGATCCCCAAAATTCTCCTAATCCCCATTTAACAAGATAATTTTTAAAAATCATTGTAAACCTTTCCTTTAAATGGCTGGATTTTATCACAAATAAATAAAAAATGGTCGGTTGTTACTTTTAAATTTCGGGAACATAATTTACAAAAACTGTTGTTTTGTGCATGCAGACCATGTCTGCTTCTTACCCTCTAGGTTTAGAGAATTAGTTCGTGTTTTGAATTTTAATGTAATTCTTTTGAAATTTATTTTGACTAGTAGATGGTTCAAATATAGGTCTATCTTTCTATCTGATATAATCTGTTAGTGAACTTTTTAATTTACAATTTTCAAACCATGTTTTAAAGTCAGTCTCTTAAATAATCTTTTTAAATTCTTTATTAATCTTTTTAAATTATTTATTAATCTTTTTAAATTCTTTATTTTGAGGTTCGGTATTGTACATTCTTAAGTGATCACATTTATTTAATACCTTTTATTGAATCTAGCAATTTCCATTTTAATGAAGGTTCAACACGATTAATTGCTTTGAATAAAATTCGTGGCCATTTTTTTCCATCCATGTTTTTAAGTCTGTTAAAATATTGTATTATGAAATTGTTTTGAATTGACTCGATTGATTGCCAGCCTAGGTCTACATAAGGCGTCTTTAGCTACATTTCGTTGTGCACGTAAAATAGTTCGAGCCATCTGGTATTGGAGATTTTATAGTTTGGCAGTGGCCGCATTTCCGGCACAGAACCATACAGAACATGCATAATTTACGGTTGGTAGACTTAATTGTTCTCCACATATCTCCATAGTACACTCTACTGAAGTCGTCCTGATTGTTTATAATAGACTAATGTACGCAATAATTAGGTTACCTTTTCCGATTACTTCTTCGATGTGATGTGAGTCTTTAGGCATGAAGCGCTTTATAAGACCGACATATTATTATTATTATCATTATTATTATTATTATTATTAATTATTATTATTATTTATTATTATTATAATAAATAATAATAATAATAATAATAATATTATTATTATTATTATTATTTATTATTATTATTATTATTTATTATTTTTATTATTAATTATTATTAATTATTATTATTATTAGAAAATCAGTGGGTTGATGGATTTTCACAATTTTTATACCATTAAATTGCATTTATTTTTCTACATTTTTTGATGAATGAGCCAATCTGTTTCATAAAGTTTGAATTTTCTTGTCAGGTACCTATAAACGACAGCAACATCAATGTGTTCTTTCAATTGAATTAATGTGAACTTATATTTGAAGCGGCAGTTTGGCGCAGCGGTTCAGGTTTGGGCTTTCAATCGTAAGGTCGGGGTTTCGAGTCGCCGCTGTGCAGATTTGCTTTTGTCTTTGGGCAAGGCACTCCAGCTACATTCAGTCCTCCCAGCTGTATCAATGGGTACCAGCAAACTGCTGGGGACAACCTGTGATGGACTAGTGTCCCGTCCAGGGGGAGTACGTTACAACTCTCATCCACTTCACACTACAGAAACTGGAGATAAGCTCCAGCCCTATGAGCCCCAGTGGCTCGGAAAGGATTTAGTTAGTTAAGTTAATTATTGATTCAAGATTCAAATTAACTTTATTGCAAATTTAAGAAAAATTTGAAGTGTATAGATGTATACTAAAAATGTTTAGAATATTCCAGTTAAATTAGTCAAATTAGTCAAAATAAGAAAGCAGGATATATTACAACATTAAAATACAAAATGCAAATGTACAAAACTTGAAAAACAAAAACAAAAAACAATCAAAATGCGCATAAATAAGGAAGACATACAAATCAGCAATTATACTGAGTACATTACTGAATAAAACTAAATAACGCCTACAGGATTTTTCTTTTCTATTTTTTTTTTTATTGGGTGGTGGTTTGAGGGGTGGTAACTCGGGAGGGAGACTTCACCACTTGGCGAATACCTCATGATTTAAAATGATGTCACGGGACCTTGATTGATTGATTGTTTTAGTCTAATTGTCTATATTTTCAACCAGTAAAAGTACTGTAAGAAACAAAATTGTATACACTGTTAATTGTTTAATCTCTGTGTATCCCAATGTATTTTATTCTAGTTTTAAATAGGTTAATTTAAATTGTTAAACCTCTTGATGCGTTTCTTATTGTATGTAGCCCTCATAAAAGTGAACGCGCTAGCTCTGCCATAGCTATTGGTGCCACTTGCTCTCTGATGACGAGGAGCGGATCCAAAGATAGGCCTATCCGAAACTAGGGACCGAAAATGGGGCCAATCGAGGCATGCCCCCGCAATTTTTTTTAAATATTTTTATTGAGACGTTTTGGGCTGTCAGTTATTTCGCCCCCACCCCCTCTAAATCCGTCCCTGATATATCCTACTCCCGATTATTCGAGAGCGGCGCTTAGCATAAAAAAAATATCGGGTTGGGTATGGCGCTTTTACGGTGTTCAATAATAAAAAAAATAATAATATTAATAAAATATTGTTTGAAGGTTTGCCTGGCGAAGTATAATATATAATTAATGCTTGCGGTACACCACGTAGATAGTTCAGAAAAGAACTGTTGTTGTTGGTTGAGAATATCTCGACGGTCTTCAGGAGAATAATAGATTATTCTCCTGAAGACGTTGAAGCAAGTCAACCGAAACGTCGAGATATTCTCAACCAACAACAACAGTTCTTTTCAGAACTATCTACGTGGTGTACCGCAAGCATTAATTATATATAAATATTAATAAAGTAATGTTTTTAAAAAATATTTAGAAATGTGATTGTAGCCGTTCTAGTATTGTTTTAAAGTTGCATTTCGATTTTAATCTGAAGCTCAAACTATCAACTTGGTTGCAAATTCTGCATGAGGTTGAAAGATTTGATTTTAGTTGATATAGGCCTTCAGGAACAGCCTTTTTAGAGAAACAGATAAAAATAGCCATAGGTTGTAGGCAGTTTAAATTCTTATTTAAAATCAAAACTGAGCCCAAGGAGCTATTTTCTTTCATTTAGGTATATGATGCGTACCACGTTGAATCATACTTAGGCCTAAGTTATCTAAAGTAATCGAAATGTCTAATGCAACTGTGCACGTGTTTGAATCTCGTCAGGTAAATCAAGGCCTTTGGTGAATACGCTACGTAGATTAATTCCAATGCAAGAATGGATATGGTTTTGTTCTATTGTTGTCAATATTATCACGACCTGCTCAATCATCAGAGAATCATAAAATGCCAATTAAGCCTTAAACGAAATAAAATATATAGTATATGACTTGACTATATTATTTGATTTCAATATCCTTGAATAATTTTTCTCAAATGTTTTATAGATATTTTCTGCGCTTTGCACAACCGTGAAATCTCAGAACGTGTACTTAAAGCTAACAGACCTTCATTTGATAGGCCCTACTTTCTCAAAAAAAAACTGCTGAATTCTCATCCATTGTCACGCTTAATTTTGATTTTTTAATGCCATATTTGACAAAATGTCAAATTTTACGTTTTTAAGTTTTAAATTTAGCCAAAAAAATGGTAATTTTTTAAAGATCACCTTAACATAGTATTTCGCCATATATTGTTTGAAAAACATGTAAAATTTTCCAATTTTGGGTCGCTTGGCACTAAAATCAAAATTCATCGTGGCAACATCCCACTTTTTGCCAGATGATGCGCTACGAAACCCCCCACCCCTAAAAAAAACAAAAAAACAAAAAACAAAAAACAAAAAAAAAACCAAACAAACAAACAAACAAAACAAAAAACAAATTGGAGCACTTCCACAATATGGCGCCCTGCCGATGATCTCTGCGCTGCGGAGATCCCACAGTTTAAATCTTTTTCGTGTTTAATTTATTAATATTTACAACATTAATAAACGCAATTTTTACTATGCATCAATTATTCAAAAGTAATATATTATATAATACAACTACACCATATTATCGAATAAACGCTTTGAATACCGTACTAAAACGACCTCGAATCGCTGTGTTATAGTAGTGTTAAAAGTGGTAATGAAGCCGTGTTAGTCTAAACATAGAGAAATGTTCTATTTTCTCTATGGTCTAAACAATATACTGTACAAAGAAAATTAAAAGGCAGCACTCTGATATTAACTTAGAATATGTTAGGCCTATATATTTAACACAAGCTTTCGCTGGCAGTCAATGCCAGCTTCATCAGGTCATAGAGAAAATAGAAACTATTTTGATCAGGTGTGTGAAGTTAAAAATTGAAAACAAAATAGAAAAGAGCTTATGCATACATAATTAGCAATAGTCTTACCATTAACCAATTAGCAGTCGGATACAATACAATGATCAGAGATAACAAGTGTAATCAAGCAACTTACTATTCTACTAATAAGTAGCTAGGCAGATAAACTATCTGTGCAGTCATGGAGTTAATTATGAACAATGGAGTCAGAAACAAACTAAATCTTATAGTGGCTGAGAAAGCCTAGATCTATATTGAGGCCACTATTAATGCTATCAAATTTATGAATAAATGTTTGTTCGTCAATTAATCTATCTTTTCTGTTTTTAAAGCAATTACTAAGGAGCACAGCTACTTTAAAGTGTGTAATATTATGTCCTGGTGAATTAAAATGAACTGCAATAGGCCTATCTTTGTTGTTGTGACGAATGTCAAATTTATGACCATTCATCCGTTGTCTGACAGTTTGGCAAGTTTCTCTTATGTAAATAGTACCAGGACATTTAGTGCATGTAATGGCATAGATGGCGTTAGATGAAAAACATGAAAAAACGATCCACTGATGTTGTATGTAACTTGATTAGGCCCTGTAATAGTAGTGTCAAAGAGTATTTGGTAGTGTGTACTAGTGTTATATTAAAAATACCTATGCTAATAATGAGACCGTCCAATAATCGATTAGAGCGCAGACGCACAGAGCGCGGAATCTTAAAAATATCAACATGGCGGGTGTTTACCTACCACGCTACGAGTAAGAAATAGCCTAGTTATCGACGATTGCACTTTATTAAGGTCTTTATTTGTTGTATTTTGTGTTCTAAAATGATAGTTTATTCTATGTATCACGTCACTACGCCTAGGCTTAAGATTATTATGTTCTTGTTGTCTGATGTATGTAGGTTGGTATGGTAAGGACCTACCTTTACTTTAGCCTAAGGCTAAGGTAGGGCCTAGGCCTAGTTGGCCAACCCAAGGCCCTTTTAAAGCCTAGGCCTAGGTGTTTTTTTTTTGTGGGGGTGGGGGGTGCAGGGTCAGGCCTACCGAGTAGAGCTACAATTTCAAGACCTATGACATAGTTGATTAGGCCTTCTTTGCCTTGTTGTAGGCCTAGAATATAGGCCTAGTACTTAAATGGAGTTAGGCTAGGCCAGTAGTAATACACCTTAGGGCCTCTACTAAGCACTAGCAAGGCCTAGGCCCTAGTTCTTCTAGGCCTAGAGTACTAGTAGTAGCAGTAGTCTAAAAAAGTAATGAATGGTTTAGTCTTAGACCCCAGTCCTACTACTACTGTACTAACGTGAATAACATCTGGTCCGGCCGCGAGATATTCAATGCCCAAATAAGGGTTATTGGGTTAGGTACAGCGAATGTGTAATAAAATAAAATTGCTGAAATAAAGAACATAAATATTGTTTAATTAGAAGAACACAAAATACTGTTTAAATTATCAAGATTAATTTTTAGTTCAAAATGCTTAATAATCGATAAAAACAAACTTTTATTTTGATTGTTTTGCGAATTATGGTTATAACTGATGAATTTTGTTGCATGTTTCGCTGCCGTGCTTCCAAAGTTTGACAATATATTTAATAACTCTAACGTACCCTTTATAGGTACCACATGATAAATACAAAGTTGCATATTAAATATTTAAAAAATATAGCACAAAAAACTACTTATTCTCAGTATCATAAAAAACTTTATTTGAGGAAAATTGAGCCACTGGTTACGGTTTTATAAACATTTGAAGTTTATCAGCGCGTGAATAGCAAGTTGCCATTACCTGTCTCTTATACACATCTAGATGTGTATAAGAGACAGGTGTCATCTCGATCACATGACGTTACCTGTGGTGTACACCAAGGGTCTGTACTGGGGCCACTACTCTTTATTATGTACTCAGCACCCATTATAAGATGTGTATAAGAGACAGACAGCTGATTGTCGGTTTTGCGGTGCCAAAAAAAAATATTGCTACGCCTCGTATTACATTCATATTTGGCAAATAAACTCTTAGATATATAAACTAATCTTTGTTATTAAAAAATTGAACTTCATTACTCGCAATTCTCTGGAAAAAAACGACAAATTTTAATGAAATTTTCAAAAGTTGATAACTTCGCTAAAAGTTGGCCGATTTCGGAAAAAATCAAAATGGTGTACTACTTCGACCCCTGAGTGACCTGATTGACCTGATGGAAAAGTCTCAACCAATCAAAAAGCATTTTATATGAATATTTTCTGAAGGTCTTTTGTTGACAAAAACACGCTTGGCTGAACTTGGCTAATGACACTAATTAAAGTGCGTGACGTCACGCATTGTGTGGTGCCTACCCTTGACGTCTGATGCAACGCGTTCAACCATGACCTTTAGATTTTTTTTTTTTTTGCTAGCCTAGGCCCTAATGTGTAGGCTTCTTAGGCCTAGAGATTTCAAAAACTGCATTGGTGCCAAGCCAAATATTTTACAAAGGCTATAACAGACACTAAATTTTACATAAAATATTTGTTTGTACAATATTTATTTTAATAAGCATTGTGGTTCCGTAGGCTAACTGCTGCAGTGCTAGGCTAGGCCTAGGCCAGGTAGGCCTAGCCATACTTACTACTAGCTAGGGGTCTAGGCCTAGTTAGGTAGTACTTAGGCTAGGCCTAAAAACATCTGCCAATTGAAGCGTAGGTTGTAACCTATTATTTTTCTTCATAGTACTTTATTATCATATTTAAAACATTGTTTATTATCTAAAAAGAACCAAATAAAAACATGTACGCCTACAGTACGACCAATTTGTCTGCGATTTCTGTGAACAAGGCACATGTGTGAGGGAATCTATTTTTTTCTGCAGAAAAAGAAAACACACTTGGTGGCGCACTTCACATCTTGTTCCCTGTGCTGAAGATGAAAAAGACGATCGTTTTTCCTCTATTATCGGCATTTTTTAGTCGATTTTCAGCATTTTTTTACCAAAAAAAAAAAATGGCGGCTAGAAAATCAGGGTCAGGCGGTGACGCTAAACAAGTTTTTTTTTTTTTTTGGCCTTATGCCACATGAAAGCTAATAATGAACTTTAAATTTTGTAAATAATAAAAAGGGGGAAAATATGGTAGTGGCTCTACTAGTAACCCAATGGAAATTAATTATTTACTTTGATAACTTGGGTATTTCTGAACATGGTTCGAAATACCTCAAAATGATCCATCAGCAAATAGTTGCTGTAGGCTACAGCAATTTATTCTCCAGCAACAATCAACAGGTTTTTTGTTTTTAAGGGTAAAATCCATCACTAGTAAGCAACTCAACAGCTAAAAGTTTGTTGTCGATTCTGGGATTTACCACAGCAGTGGAAGGACCTTACTACAGCAATTGCTGTCGGGAAATTTGGAACCTGCTGAATTCAGTTTCAATCTATTTCATATTATTGCAATTTTTTTTTTTTATTCCATTGCTATACACTGAAAGAATTTTTTTTAAACCAACGTAAAAGCAAAAAATGAATTCTGGATTTTCTAAACATAATTTTATTGGAAAATTAACAGAAAATCTGTGTATCTAATATTTATACAATATTGTCGTAAATATAATTCAATGTAAGTACTCAAAATTAATGTGTTTTTTTTATATTTTTTATATAGAATTCTTAGGTTCATTACCTTTCATGTGACAGTATCCTACCTTTATTATCGTTCGAGGATACAAAGATATGAAACGTAGATCATGGAGGTCATTGTAATTCATTTCTGCTGACACACCAATTCCCCCGGACCGGCTACAATGTTCGGTTTTTTTGTAAAGTTCGGTTTTGTAGAACATTTCTGTTGAAATCTTTCTGACGAGCCTGTTGCAGGCCATAGTGCCTATCCCTTGAAATACTGTAGAAAAAGCAAAGCCCAGTGGGTTGGTTATGTCTAGTTTTTAGCAAAGTTAAGATATTATTTAACATTATACAGTGTGCTTGTGCTGTATAGCACAGCACACTTAATTACCATTAAAATGGATGCTTTCATATATTTACATGCTTTTTTGGTCTGATATATTTTTTTAAACATACACATTCTTCGTAGTCACAGGGAGTTGGTACTGTAGTCACGAAGTCGCTTGCTGGTTGGCTGTTGTGAACAACAGGCAGGTTGCGCCTCCAAAATTCTGCCCGCTAATTGGTTAATTTTCTCTGTGGGGTTGTGTGCAAACATAATGCTTCCTTGTGATGACTGCAGATCGCCCAAATTTTCATAGTGCGTGACAGGAACAAGCTCAATGTAAACCAAGAAGTTTTAAAAACAGATTTATTAAAACAAATAAGAAATCCTCATGATTTTATTTTAGACTCAGGGCTGTAAAATGTTTGTGGTCCTGTGTCAGGACTTGAGTATTTTAGGGCTGGGCTAGCAAAAAATACATTAAAATTAGACCAATAGTCAATAGCTGAAGAGCTAGCAATTATTTTAGCAAAAGTAGACCTTAATTAACTTTTTACAGCTCTGAGACTCATCTAAATAAATCTAACAAATTTAAACTTCATTCTCCACAAATTTCCTCCGTAATGAAATTAGCAACATGGTTTTGAGAAGTGTCTTAAGTTAAAGAATAAGTGAGGTTATGCATTTGTAATTTACACTGATGAATCTAATGACGCCCGGATCGGATCGGAATCGGAACGTCTACTGAAAAGAGTAGAAGCTCGCTTTGGGTGGAGTTTGATCTTCATTACATGTTGAATGGACACATTTATTTGTCACATAAAATTAAAATTTGATAGTGTGAAATGAGCTTAGCAAGCGAGCCAGCCCCTACAAGTATTTAATCTCTTTGCCTTAAATTACTACTGTAAGGGAAGAATAATAGGCTTAGCCAGGGAATGGTTAATGTAATTTAACTGTTCCCTGGGCCTAGCCTATGCAGGCCTATTAATTGGGTCTTTAATTACTAACATCTACTTAAATCAGTAGGCTTAATATGTCATGCCTACAGTAGTGTATATTTTTGAAAGATAGTGCTAAAAAAGTATACATTTTTTTTTCTCATTTAAAGCAAAATAGCTCTACCAAAAGTATCTATGGAAGGCAAAATGTAATTTATTGATGAAAAAAATGTGAAGTGGAAAGATGTATAGAGGCTGCCCTTCCACCTTATGGGTTAAATTTACAGTACTATAGATTTAGGCAGCTTAGTGGAAATTGGCCAAATTCACATCCCTAGACCAAAATCTGTATCACTGGCACCAACTGAAAATTGCTGTGTATGGTCCCTGACTGATTTTTAGCCAAAATATTTTCTTTTAAAATTAAAAATTTTGTAACAAAAAATTTTAGGTAAATTAAAAATATTTTTGCTTTGTTTAACAGTGAAGTTGTACATTGAGATGAGGCCAAGAGTACCATGGATGCCGTCAGTAAGCACAAGTTTTCAAAGAAGACTTGTTGTTCCGGGCAAATTCCTCTAACTTTAATAAAGACTACACCTTGCTCGCAAACTGCTAAACCATCACTTTATCAGAGCTCGTTCTTTGGAATATATAAAGAGCGATGCCAGGATGGCATTGGTTTCATCAGTCATGACTGGTTCTCCACAAAGGCCCACATAAAATCTGAAGATGTTAACCAGCAGGATGTGGACATTGGTTCCATGTCTTGTCTGGCAAAAGATGCGACAGACTTTTTTGGAGAAAATCATGTGTTAAAGGATGACTTTACTTTCAAAACACCAAATAGAAGACTTTTGGGAAAATCAAAACAGGTAAAAGGTGTTCTTTTCTATTCAACATCACAGGACATGACCTTCAATGCTTTGTCGATGTTTATTTACAACTTTAACTACAACGTGTAAAAGATACATAATGGATACAAACA
The DNA here is from genome assembly GCF_011630105.1 of Anneissia japonica. Lineage (NCBI taxonomy): Eukaryota > Metazoa > Echinodermata > Crinoidea > Comatulida > Comatulidae > Anneissia > Anneissia japonica. Next base: position 947,294 of record NW_022734061.1, on the reverse strand, counting down.
TTGTTATTTAACTTTTATTTTCAATATGAAGATTATCGAAGGAGTAAAGCGATCCGACTCCATTTAAAAGCCATTGCTGACCGGGTTTGAACCGGAATCTTCACAAAAGGACAGCTTTGATTATTGCAATGTACTAAATTTGAGAACCTGTGTATCCGTATTCTATTTTTTGCAGTTATATTCAACTCCTGTTCTTTCCTTATCATCAAGCACTGTTACTACACCCTCGTTATTTAGTCCAGATGAGCAATCGGCTTCTAAGCGCAATTTTTGGAACACTACGAGTGACTCAGCAAACATCAGGCTTACTGGTACAGGTAGGTTATTAATTTCAAAGTCTATCAATTCCTTTACCACATTATTATCTCTTATAATATTTTCAGCTGTACACTCCAATCTTCTCTAACTCACTTAATATTTAAAGTCAGCAATGATAAGCCCATTTCAGGCAGGGCACCTGGTAATATATTGCCAAGCATAGCCAGACCAACTTTGTTTCTCTCAGAAAGGGTCAAGCTGCAAATATGCATACTAGTTGAGTGGCAGAGGCTTGTGCCGCTAACTACAGCCTTAACGTCGGCGCTGGTTTGAGCTGCTCCTCTCGCCCAGGATTAGGTTGGTAGAACCAAATCTTCTCAGATACAAAATGGATGTCCAGTGTACACATCTGGCTTGTGCGCACATCAAAGAACCCATTGCATCTTTGTGTAGTCACAGACCACACCCATAGGCAATTCAGCACAATGATGCTGGGTCATTCCATATGAACTCAACCAAAATTGAAAAATGTCTGCAGGTGACCGACTCCGATTTGGCTCAAATTTATTTTGGAGATATCTTTACATGATTAATGAACACATGCAAAATTCTAGACTTGGTTTCAGAGATATGGCCCCACAAAAATTGGGTGCCACGCCCCCTTTTTGGCCTCCCAAATCACGAAATTAAATTTATAAGGTTTTTGGAGGTCAATATCTTGGTAATGAGACAGGGGTAGGGGTCTCGTTCGTTTGCAAATGTCGCCCCAAAACTATGGAATGGTCTTCCTCTGTACATCAAATCGGCTGTTTCTATCGAGTCTTTCAAAACCCTGCTAAAAACTTTCCTGTTCAACAATGCTGAATATGCATGGTATGTTTTCCCTTAATAATTCATTTGGGGTGGTGATGCATGTGCTATCGTTTGTAGAGTGTCCGGAGCAGGGCCCACCTGTTCCTTATTCGAGACGTGTTGTCTTTTGCAGCGCATAGTAGTAGAACCGAGGACTTATTCTGAGGTGGAAGCTACCGGAGCCCAACATACTGCCTAACGGAGTGAGTGTGTGCACCCGGGTGTGACAGCGACATTGCTTTCGAGATCGGTGGGTGAAGCTCTTTTTGTAAAGGGCATTGAGGTTTTTTGCTGAATGCACTATAGAAGTATGGAATTATTAAAGTGCTCTTGAATTGGAGAGCAAACAGTATTTCCCTTTGAAGTTTTTAGTATTGATCTATTTTCAGCTTTTAGCCCAAGCTCACCTGGTAGTTCAGCATTCACACCAAATCAGGCATCTACGTCAGTCTTCAAGTCTCCTTCCCCATATGTCCCTTCCCGCTCTACATCAGCTTTGACGTCCCCCTCACCATTTGCCCCTTCGCAGTCTTTCAGTAGTGGTGGTGCATCTTTTACAAACTTTACATTTGATGATGATAGCTCAACAATTGAGAAGCAACGTCTTATAAAGAACAAACCGGGAGGAGGAGCTTCGCATCTAGATATATCCATTGGCTTGTGCCAGAAGGTAGGTGGATTTCATTTGTTTGTTTTTTTTTTTATGTATTGAGGGTTACCAGCCTATCCGAGAAGGCCGGCTGATATTCAGGGCCCTCTTAAATGAAATAACGTGATGCTTTTATCTGTGAATTCTCTTCAGGAGTGGAGTTGTTTTTAGTTGTGGGAATAAGTCCTGCTGTCACAAGAATTGAACCCAGGACCCTGGGAGTAGATGGTGTAATGTAGTCAAATTTGTATAGTGCCCTCTATATTGTAAGGTCAGAAGAAGCTTGGGTGTGTTGTGGTTGTTTTTGAATATGATGGACAATAAAGACAACCAGTCCCAATTACTCTACTGTGGTTTTGTTGTTCATTTGTCTCAGTGAGTGAATGAGAGGCATAACAGATGGCAAGCATCTTAACCACTAATTTCCACTCAGTACAATTTGGGTTAACCTGGATTTTGTGAATCCCATGTTTTACATACGCCGTTTGGTCACGTTGCATATGTAAAATGGAGGTTGTACTGTATGCTGATTTGAACATTTTTATTTGGATATTGTAAAAAACAATTACAAATCTACAATACCAACATGTTCATTTTCACCTTTTTTTTTCATTTTCATCATCTGTTGTTATGTTTTTATCTTATCTATCATAATTGTAATCACATTCTGATTATTTTTTTCATAATAATAATAATATAATATAATAATAATATGTTATATTTATATAGTGCTTAATGCCAACAAGGCCTCTAAGTACTTCACATTACTACCCCTGGTCATTGGATTAAAGCCTATGGAACACAAACGCAAGCTCCCTGGGGGAGTATTCCATAAAGTTGCAGCAGCTACATCAGCGCATTTTGGCATTTAACCCTACCAGGTACCCATTTATACTCATGGGTGGAGAGAAGCAATGCAGATACTGTAAAGTGTCTTGCCCAAGGACACAAGTGAAATACACAGCAAGAGAATTGAAACCCCGACCTCGAGGTTGGGAAACCAAACCGTTCCTGCTGCATTAAATCAGGCATTATACAACTTTGACTACATGATCAGATCATCCACATCTGTCACAAAATACATAGATGACCTGGAAAAATTCATTAACTATCATTACTGTATTCTCATTGCTGTTCTTCCCATTATCCTCATCTGATTTATTATATCTATCAACATTCATGATCAGCATAGGCTTTGTTCACACACACACACCATCTAGCGGCTAGCAGGATCCAGATAACAAACATATGCGCTCACCCTTGCATTCATACAAGAAATACCCAATCCAGATATGAAGAAGGTAACAGTGGGATCACTGGCCAATAGGAAATTGAGAATGCGTACATCTGATTGGTTAATGATAGAATTAATGTAAACCTGCTAACCAATAACGCTCGCTAACTGTTAGTGTATCCACTTCCTGGTAACGTTTACAACACTAACCGATCGGGCGTTCTCATTTGCATGCTAACGATTAGCTCCCGATCTGGATACTAGCGCTCAATGTGAACCTAACCATAATCATCAGCATTATCAATATTGTAGATTTGTAACGTGACAAAATTCAAGGCAAAAATGCAAACCATCATATACAAATTGATAAAGTTAAACAAAATTCTTTAATAATTATCAATACATGATGAACATAGTACAAGAAGTGAGCCAATCGTCAATTTTAAAGAATGTGGTTTCTATGTCTAGTAATACAGTAACATCTCCCAATTACAAGCCTCCAATTTACAAACTATTGATTTTAGGAACTCAATTTGTGGAGATGACTTCATCACGAAAGATCGTTTTTAACTAACGAAACACTTAAAAATTGTATTTAAAACTCTTCAAAGATAATATAAAATATTACATCAGCTAAGAAAGAAAACATTTGAATGAATTAAAGTGACATAAAAACTAAGTTCAAATCAAGAAATATAAATCGTTTTCAGCCACGATATATTACATTTGAGCTGTGAATGCTTGTTCAGGCATACTGTACTGTAAATATCGGTTTTTGTTTGGGTCAAATTCAAACTCTCTGAATTACAAATTTTCTCTTTCACGAAGTCTGGATGGAGGTGTACGGAATTGGGAAATTTTACTGTACTGAATTTATCTCGGTCAGTACAACAATAACTTGTTTTCTTTTCCAGGCTTCTTCTCTTGGAATGGATCATGATGCCAATCTGTCATGGACAAGTTCCCTTGCAACTCCACCTATCAACTCATCTGGAATTTCTTGTAAAAGTAGTGAAAAGCCAAATAACATGAGAGAATCACCAGTAAAGCATCAGTCTGGGGTAAGATTCTTGTAAAAAAATATTCATGCTTTTTTGTATTGATATAATGTGGTAGTTAATGTGAACCATATTAATGCTGAAAAATGTACACAAACATGGTTGTAACTGTAGAAAAACTAAGGGTTGGTGATGACATTGGTAAGGATAGACAAGGCAGTTAATAAAGGTGGGTGGAGGGCCATGAAATTAGCTTTAGACTAAGTGGAAGACTTCAAAGCTGTTTAAAGTCTTCACACTATAGCTGTTTGAAGTCTTCACACCATAACTACATTTCTGAACATCCTAAACACACCCAAATGATATGTAAAGCTCCGTTCACACACAACAACATTATTTAATCAAATCAGTCAATAATTATGTAATAAAATAAAGTTTTTAAGTAAACAAAAATAGGCAAAAATGTTTTTGTTTCGGATTATTTCTATCAAGATTTATGTGACTAGTTTGTGTGATGTGCCCTTAGATGGGCATGTATATTATGTATGTCATATTATAACCAAGTATGGGCATATCACATCTTTTTTACATGAAATTTGGTAGTGTGGCCAAAGCTTAAGAGGTAATAAGAGATGTATATTATTTTCTTCCCTTTTTTGTCATTTTACAGGTAATTGCAAGAGCACTGTTCACTGACAATAATGTACCAAAAGATACCTGGATAGTGGATAGTCAGAACACTACTGACCTGTTTGATCTTGAAAAGACATCATCAGATGAAGATGAAAAAGAAATGACTGTTGAAATTGAAACATTAGAAGCTACGCTTAAACAGCATGACCAAACTTTAATAAATGAAAACCAGAGTGAAACAAATTCTAAGGAAAGTCAGAGCAATTGTGAGGGATTCAACCATGACATAATCAGTTCTAAAAAATCTGATGAAACAGGTTTGGACATTCAGCAACTGGAGTCTGAAGAAACAATTATTAGTAATGACCACAGGCCAGTAGCAGAGGATGAAACAAGTACATTGGGATGTCACTCTATATTTGAGTTTTCAAAATGCAGCAGTAGAGAAAAGGAAACCGAGAAACTTGATGGCAAAGATACTTCAACATCGAAGTTGCCAGACTACCAAACTTTGCAAATTGACTCCGATTTTGCAAAACATGATCACCTTGAATCTTCAGTTAGATTAGAAGTCTTTCCAGGGAAGCAAGCTCCAGAAAATAAAGTGGCACTACCTTCAACAGCCTCACAAGACAAACTGCAGTGCAAGTTTTCTCCTGATGGCAACTCTAACATTGCAGACACTCTTGCATTCCTTCTTGATACACCACCAGAAAGACAACAGAAACTTTCCAAGAAGAAACCACCACAGAAAGGTTCATTTTATAAGTGGAAGAGAAAGCGAAAAAGGAAGGCATCCATAAAGGGTAATAAAGGAAAACATGTGGAGGCCGGTGATCTTACAGATACTCCAGGCAGTGGATATACACAGGATAGTCTGACGGAAGAGAAAGGAAATGATGGAATACAAAGTGAAAACCATAATACAATTCATCAAGTTCAGTCAAGTACAAATAACTTGAATAAATCTCATCAGACTTTGTGTACTTCAAACATGCCAAAAATAGAATACCCTATACAAGACAACAAAAAAGCTGAGCCTATCCTTGACTCCACTTGTGTTAAGCTTGGTTCTCCAGTTTCTTCCAACTCTGATGGTGCTATGATTTTTAGTCCAAAAGGTGTAGATCCCTTTTCGCAGATTTCGCCAACATTTGCTGATGCCTTGTGTAGGGCTACAGATGCAGTGTCTACCAACGTAGGTGGAGGTGTTAAATATGACTGTAGTGGAAATTTTACGCTAGCCAAATCTGAAATTCGTCAAAATAAAGATTTTATTTTAAATAGAGATAACTGTAATGCTGAAGAAGATATGTGCAATATGTTAGTCAGTGGTGCTACTGTAGAAAACTTAAGATATAAGAAAGAGTCGAACACAAAGTCAGTTATTGAAGCTTGTGTTAATAGAAAATCTGGTGCTAAAGATCTGAAGAAGGTTGATCCTGAATCCATATCAACAAGGAGGGCATCAAAGTCATCGTTTATGTATCCACCGGAAATGCAGAAGTTATTACCAAATCTGTCAAGAACTAGAAAGCTATTTGATACATTTTTTAAATGTCCTACTAGACCTTCTTTTACTTACTCTGCTGAAGAGAGCGAATTAAAGAAACAATCCCCTAAACGATGTCAGTGGATGAAAAATGCTACAATTGTTAAAGAAGACAGCGATGAGGAAGATAAGAACGTTGAGACAACTAAGGCAGAGGGAGAGAAAATCAATGCAGTGTCGCTGCCAATATTTCAAGAGCAACCAAAACTTCCTGTGAAAAAAGGTGCAGTATATATTTTATGAATTTGTAAATTTTAATTTAATTACTGTACTGACCTATGAAAGCTGTATTATAGTGGTGTACCTATGATTCTTAAAATTGGGGAGATGATTGGGGCTGGGAGAGGTGCAAAGGTAGGTGGAGTGTGGGAAATTGATGATTAACTGTGGGCCAAGGTCACAAAATAGGTTTATGAGGTGATTTTTAACTACGTTAGCATGATTTTTTGCTTTGGACATTTTCAGTGGGGCACTGCTGTGGGGCTCAAGCTTTTTTTCAGGGCATGGTGGGGTGGGGGGAGAGGAGGTGGCGTTCCATTCCTGTGCACCTCGTGGATACACCACTGCTGTATTTAATATATTAACATCAATAATTATGTGCTTATTAAAGCTGAGAATTCCCGTGCCTAAATTTGAACACTGCTTTAGACTTGCATAATGTGCTACATTTTTGCCAAAGACTAGATAAACTACAGTACAGAGGAAGGTGAACGAATAATGAAGACTCTTCATCCTGACCCCTTGTCAGTCAAGTACAAAACATCCTTTTGGCTAACCGCCACTCTTGAATAAACAAAGCAGTGTTTAATTAGAAGTACAGTATGTTCAATTTTACATTGCAGCCCTTCATCAAGAGTACATAATACAATATATTTGATGTTTTGCATCATGAAAAAACCTTTTAAATAACCAATTCCTCGTATATACAATCAATTCAGATTCTGTATTCAAGATACCATTTTGACGCTTCAAACATTTGTAATAGGCACTGCTCTTCAATAAATTTGATACAAAAACCTAGAAATATTTATAACCAGCAATATTAGTATTACCTCATAAGTTCATAATTGCCCGATGATAAGTAACAAGTAACTATTATTATGTAATTATAAAATTGTAGTGTTTAAATTGTCAAAAAGATGAGTTCATACTGTAGCACTATAAACCCAGATCAAAATAGGTTAGTAGTATGTTTGGTGGAAAATGTAACTACAGGTAACAGTATTCACTGTTCGTTGAAATTACGCTTTGTGAATTTACACAATTTGCTTGGGCAAGTTAATTGCATCCACAACTTCTAAAGCTTAACCAGGAATAGAAGATGTTTCCGTTTGAAATATCCATTGAAGTCACAGATTTAATAATAATAACACTGCATTATTTCTTCATAGAGTTTGTGACTTTTACATCTTTCTTTGATGATGAAGTAGAAGATAAATCAAGAAATACCATCTCTAATTCTTTAGTTGAACATAAGACAACGCCAGTTAGTAGAAAAAAGAACCATCTACCAGTACAAAGGAAATATAGAAAGTATCAACCACATTCCAAGAAACTTAGAACAGATGAAATACCAGAAAGAATTGCCAACATGAAGGACAATCCTGATATGATACCAGATAAAAAGCTGCCTTTGATATCCAGAGGCAGTGATCATTCCATTGAGAGAAATGACATAATTAAAGACATTCCAATGATATGTAATGTTGATTGCACTCACATTTCAGATGAGAAACCACAAATAGCTAAGTATAGTATGTCAGCATCTGGTACAAGAATCAATATTTCTTGTGATGGAACCTTGAAAACCAGCAACCTCTCAACAGATAATGTAGACACCCAAAGCAGAGCTGACATGGATGGTCTGCAGCACATCACTGTTAATGTTGTGGAAAAACCATTAGAATGTTTAAAGAATGTCCATTCAGATGTAATGCTAGAGAAACCAGAGGAACCAGAAGACAATTTAATTAATTTTCCCCCTGCAAATGAGAAGGATGTGCAATCAGACTTCGAATCAGTGATAAAAAAAAATTGTGAAGCAGTTCAAAATTTGGAAAATGCCACAATAGATGCTTCTGTTATGGATTCAAGTGAAGAAAAAGGTGTCACTAAAGCCACAGAGAGCTGTTCTGAATTAAACAATATGAATTTAGAGGTTACCAGAGAAGATCTGTCTTATTTGTCCCATTTTGGACAACAAAAACAGAATTCCTCAAACTTAGAAGACCTCAGTATTGGGTCTGAACTGAAGTCTCTTTCTGAACCTGATGGATATATATCTTCCAGGGGAAAAGAAGTCATTATTTCCAATTCTTCATTGGGGAAAACTAATTCCTTAATTGCATCTACGGATCCTGACATGATATGTACTAAAGAAAGCCTATTTCAACATCAACCACTTGTCAAGAATAGTAGCACAAAAATTGATGGATTAGGAGGATTTTCTTGTGCTGGTGGCAAGCAGATTATTGTTTCAGAAAAGTCTTGGAAGCATGCTCAGTCTGTAGTGTCCGAAGTCAATGCAGATTTTGAGAAGGATACAAAAGAGCAAATTGATTTACCATCATTAAATCTGGAAGCACAAGCCAACAATAAACAGCTTCCAGCAGAACCAATGAAGTTTAAACCATCAACAAAGATTGAAGATAGTAATGAAGTCACCAATTGTAATAAGTATGCTCTACTTTTGTCTAATGCCAGTGCTGAAAAATTTAAAATCAAAAGGTTGAATACTAGTTGTCATCCAGTTGTGTTCAAGAAAGATTCCATATTGGCGGTTTCTGAAAAAGAAAACAATTCGGAGACGACTACCAGTAAAGAAGCTGTAGGTCACACTCTGAAATCAGATGATTATTTAGAAAACTTTGATGATGATTTTGTTTCTGATACACAAGCTGAAAAGGAAATTGCAGCTGCTGATGAGGCTGAAATGGTGTATGCATTCATGCAAGAGGAAGTGGAGGACAACCTATTGGAAGAAGTCAATACAAGAGAAAAGCATGACATCAGTAGTGTCTGCATTAAAGAAGTAACAGACCACCATAAATATAAGCATGATGGTATGTTTGAAGAATGTAGAGTACCAAAAGTAAACTACACATCGAAAAGCACGGTTGCTACTAAGATAAATGAAGATGCCAATGGTAAAGGCTGTGCAAATCCTGCGATGGCTAGTTTATCCGATGTACCTCAAGGACACCAGGCTTCAGATGGATTTTCTTTTCCAGATCATCATATGGAAAAAGAAATTCACGTTTTAAGTCTAACAAATGACAGTGAGGTTCCAGCAGGAGGAATCAAAGCTGAAGAAAATTTAAAATGCAACAACGCTGAAGAGAATATCTGCAAAAATGTTAATGTATTTGCCTCTGCACATCTGTGTGACCAGACATTAGGGAATTCTCAAAATTTACTACTAGCATCTGTACAAAATGTTGAAAATGGAAGGTTGGAGGAGGAAAGTGCTATGCAAGAAAGCACTGATGAAATGACTACAGGACCAATTCAGTCCTCACTCAATAGCAAGCAGGTAATGAATTTTGGATTTCAGACAGCAGGAGGAGTCAAGGTAGCTATATCAGAGAAGGCACTAAGACATGTTAGAGGATTGGTGAATCAAGATGGCTTTGAAGAAGATCCTCATCTGCTAGATCACGTAGTACCTGAAACTTCAGAATCATGTACAATTACTAATTTAAATATCACATTAGGAAAAGGAAGAAATATGATTGAAGATCATGCAAATGGAGCTGATGAATTCCCAAAACTAGTTCCTGCCACAGATGACCCATTTCAAGAAAATTCTAAAAGACCTTCATCTCTGATTCGAAGCAGTTGCTCTCAGGCATTTAACACAGTTAGTGGTAAGAGCATTTCCATCTCAGAGAGTGCACTACAAAAGGTAACAGTGGGGAACACTGAATTTCCAAATCAAACTTCAGCCATATCTGTTCTCTCTAGTGCTGTCGATTGCCAAGGACCAATACCAGCAGAGGCAACTTCTTCTCGTAAGTCAAATAAAGAAAAATATTTTGTTGGCTTTATGACTGGAAATGGGAGGAAAGTGAACATTTCTGAAGAGGCTTTAAAAAAAGTAAAACAGGATTTTGTTAATGAAGATGTTGTAAGTGATATGCTTTTTACTGAAAAGAGAATAAATGCTAGTGCATCAAAACCAGACAGTTCCAGCTTAACAAAGAGCCATGTTTTAAGATTCAAGGAGACTATTTCATCTAGAAAACCGCATACAGTAAACCAATTTGTTGGTTTTTTAAGTGGAAAGGGTCAAACAATAAATGTTTCACAAAGTGCTTTGGAAAAAGTGAAACTGATGTTGGATAATGAGGAAGTTTCAAGTAATTTACATAGTGTGGAAAGAAATACTGAGAACAGCACATCTCAAGCAGACACCAGCATGACTAGTAGTTGTGTATCGCCACCTAAAGAGGCATATTTTGCCAGGTCAAATATTGAGAAGCCATTTGTTGGATTTATGACTGGGAAAGGCGAAAAATTAAAGATATCTGAAGATGTTTTAAGCAAAGTTAAGCAGAATTTTGCTGATTTTGAAAAAGCCTCAGGTGATATGCTTTTAACAAATACAACATTACACTCCAGTGAATCCAATGTGTCATGTCACAGTAAAGCCTCACCTTCTAGGACATTTGTTGGTTTTCGAACAGGAAATGGAATAAAAGTAAACATTTCTGAAGATTCTTTCAGAAAAGTGAAACAAACATTTGATAATGAAAATTTAGCAAGTGATGAGCTGCTTACAGAAAGCAAATTAGAGTGCATTAAGTCAAAACCAGACTCTTGTTTAACCAACATCCATGTATCAAAAGTGGGAGAAGCCTCATCTACCAGAACAGAAACAGTGGAGCCATGTGTTGGTTTTATGACTGGAAACGGAGACGAAGTGAATGTATCTGAAGATGCCTTGCGACTAGTGAAACAGGCATATGATAATGATGATGTTGCAAGTGACATGCTTTTCTCTAAATGGACAATAGAGTCCAAGAAATCTAAATTAAGCACCAGATCAACCAGAAGTTGTGTGTCTAAACAAAGGGAGGCCTCCGATTCAAAAATTGATAAGCCATTCGTTGGCTTTATGACTGGAAAAGGTGAAAAGGTAAAGGTGTCTGATGTTTCTTTGAAGAAAGTGAAGCTGGATTTTGATGATGAGATTAACCCAGTTGTGAAAAAGCCGTTCATAGGTTTCTTAACAGGCAAAGGGGAAAAAGTACATGTTTCTGATGATGCGATTAAAAAAGTAAAATTTGTTTTTGAAGAAGAGATCAGTAGTGGTGTGTCTTTCAAGGACCAATATGCTGGGTTCCAATCTGGAAGTGGTACAACTGTGTCTGTTTCTGCTAAGTCATTGAATAAGACTAAACAACTCCTGGATGCTAAAATGGATAATGCACTGAGCGATTCAGAAAGAAATGCCAGTTGCATTGGATTTCTGACTGGCAGAGGGAAAAAGGTCAGCATCTCTGACAATGCCATCATGATGGGAAAGAAACTCCTCAATGAGGCAACAGAAAAGTTTCCAATGAATAAGCATCTTCCCTCAGGATCTGTGCTAGGCTTTAAAACTGCTCGAGGATCAAAGGTTGATATTTCTGATGATGCCATCAAACATGCAAGAGGTGTTCTACAGGACCAGATGGCAAGAAAAAACTTTCAAGATCCAGAAGTTCCTTTGATGTCAGAAATCAACTTGCAGCAGGAATTGCAGAAAATGTCAAAAAGCAAAGAGAGATCTCAATCCAGGAGGTTCCCATCTCACAAGAACAAGACAGAATATTCTAAAGGAATGGGTGTCAGAAAATCACTGAAACAATCTTTGTCTACTTCAGCAGCACTGGATTTTGGTAAGTGTACATTTAATTCATTTTTTTTGCCTTGTTGTGTCATTCTGAATGTGAATTAAAATTCATTTTAAGAGACATCTGTTTTTCTAAGTATACTATAGTTAAGACAAATATTTGAAAATCAGATTATGGTGCCATGATGAAATGATGAAACACACAAAATTATTTTTTCCTTTTTTTGCTGCAGAATCTCCAACTGGAAGAATCGCACTTGCAGAGGAACAAGCAACAGCACCTTTTAAGCCTTCACCTGAAAGTAAGCTTTTGTCAGAACTTTTGCTCATTTTTATATAGAAATTCTTATATTGATTATGATGATGTATTTTCATACACAGTTTGGTGGTTAATTAAGGTGCCTTCTAACCTCAGAAATCTGAGCACAAGTTTTTCCCCACTTATATATTCGCGCATAAGGGAGTCAATGGATCGCAACTCAATTTTGGGTTGTCGGTCTAGAAGTTTACGGAATGCTGCTCTATTGTACAAATTGTTCACAGGCTATTAGAGTTTCCAACTTGTACTTCCCAAAACTAATTGTTAAACTAGTATACAAATATTAAATGTTTATGAGTGCAATGGGAAGAATATTTTCATGGTTTGAAAGATTGGCTGTTCCATTCGAGCCATGTTTTAAGATCTAAGGAGACTATTTCATCAAGAAATACAATAAACTTGGCTCCGCCTGATTGAATGGAACAGTTAATCTTTCAACGAATGAAAATTTACTTTCCTATGCACAAATGAAAAACATTCATTATTTGTTTTATAATACACCTAAAATAGATTCATGTCATTTGATATTTTATGGAATAAATCTACCTTTTTACTGAATGAAGATTCCCTTGTCATTTAATATTTTATAAAAAAAATCTACCCTTTTCTAAATGAAACAGTCTAGCATCTTAACCAATCAAAAGATTGTATTAGATTGAAGTCATATCTTATTCTAGGCATAAAAATACATTGTGGAACTAAATTTCCATGATTAGTGAAGAAATGGGGTAAATAATCAATGTCACAATAACCAGGATCTATTTACGTATGTTATAAAGCTACAAATACACATATTGCTTGTTAAGAACATGTGATAAAAACTTCTCCATTGTTTCCTGCTGTTAGAAAGACATGGAATGGAGTATCTTTGGCTATTGAAATCAATTATTATAACAACAATATGCATTTACACTCATGTTATTTTATCCATTCATAGCTATTTTTCAGGATAGGAGTTCATTCTTACCAGGCAATTCGAGTCACGTCAAACCTCTTGTGTCTCAGCCAAACAACACTCGTTATGGGTAAGGTTATTGTAATACTTTGTCAGAAATTGTCTTGACAAAAAAAAATCATTCACACTTCTACATTGTGTACTATATATACTAGCATATATATATATATATATATATATATATAGCGCCGTAGAAGCAGTTGGCGCACGGTTTTGGGTTGGACTCCCAACCTCGAGGTCGGGGGTTTGAAACTCTCGCCGTACAAATTGCTTGTGTCCTTGGGAAAATCACTTTATATACGGTTGCCTCTCTCCACCCAGGAGTAAAAGTGGGTACCTGGTAGGTTCCAACACAACTGCGCTGATTACTAGGTGCAATCATGGAATAATAATATAATTTAATTTCATAATTTAATTTGGTGTTTCATATGTATTTGATCCAATAACCGGGGTAGTAATGTGAAGCGCTTAGAGGCTTTGTGCATGAAGCGCTATATAAGAACAACATATTATTATTATTATTATTATTGTTATTATTATTACTTTTATTATATATAAGACAAGACTTTAAATAGCAAATTATGATCGAAAAATAGGGGATCGTCCTATACACACAACTTATAATAATGTTGATTGGCCCTAATGAAGAGATTAGCCCTACGTTCGGGTTCCGTTTTTAGCCAGCTAGATGCAGTATCAAGACCGCAAAAAGCGGCAAAAGTAGGAATACCAAGGATGACACAAGGGCAGGGCTAGAAATTTACTTTTTCAGCCACTAGCAACCTATTGCTAAAATGTGCTAGTTGTTAAAAATGTAACTAGCAAAATGAGCTTCTCAACTAGTAAAATATATTGATACCGACTCAACATATTATTTTCGGAAAATAAATTGTATGAAAATAACTAATGATGTACTTCTATAAATT